>NW_027456963.1:0-224569 GCF_040206685.1 Ascaphus truei
ATATATATATATATATATATATACATACACATCAACCAGTACAATAATTTAAAAGGGGGGAATTAAAATGGTTGAAGTGGATAATGACAAGTATATACCGATCCAAAAAAACAACTCCTGAGCATGTATGTACTGCTTACATGGATGTACTATTAGCATGTACAGTGTTGTTTGTTACTGCAGTTACCAATTTATTTCCATTTTAAATATTTAATTTCTCTGAAATGGTGCAAGCAAATTGTATGAAAAGTTGCAAACGAATACATGAATGTTTTGTATCCAGAGTCAGGGGGATGAGATGAGATGGGGTCATGTTCATACAGTATTTGAACTGTACATTACTAAAAGAAGGCTTTTTTTCTATGCAGATACAGTATAGTGTTTCAAACACATGCTATACACACGTACACACACATACACATACACACACACACACACACACACACACACACGAGGTAATGTAAAGATGTGGGTGAACAGAGCGAAAAAGATTGTACTAGAAACGCTTATTAACATCAAAGGAATGGGCCTAAAGCAAAAGTTTGAACAGCAGCAGCAGCTGCAGTACCCCTGATATCTATGGATGGGACAGATACCCCCTGCAGACGCACGCACGCACGCACGCACGCACGCACGCACGCACACACACAGGGAGGGGTCTGTAGTGTGACAGAGCACACCAGCTACGCCACCAGGCACTCCTTCTTGAATTAAAATAAAACTATCTCCTTACCTCTTTCTGGATGCCCCCTCTTTACCAACAAGAGGGACAGGACCAGCTCTCCTCAGCTTCCATTTTCCTCTTCCTTTCCTCTCTCCCTTGAAAACTTTCTGCACCTGAGACAGTGGGAGGGAGGGAGATAGAGCATGAAACAGCACCCCAAATCCTGTCCCATTACAAGCAGCACAGGCTTCTGTCCCTCTACTCCTCTGCCTCCAGTCATTTGCATGGGAGGGAGGAGCTGCTTGCTCTCTCTCTCCCTCTTTCTCCCTCTCTCTCCTCTACCTCTCTCCCTCCCTCTCTCTTTTAGAAGCTTTACACCTGCCATCCTGCCTACAGTATGTGATGATATCACAATGTCTCTCTTACATCACAGACAGGCTGACATCATCACACAGGCTGGCGGCCAGCAAGAGACAGAAATGCAGATAGAGACACACTGACAAATACATACACTGTAGGCACAGGCACCATGCGGCTTCTGCACCATAAAAGTTCATTTGAATCAAAAATAATGTCATCTTTTAAGTGAGGCGCTATTGAAATCTTGGGGGTCTAAGTGTCAAGACAATCTTGACATAAAACGGAGCATCATTTTCAATCATTCAATAATGATGTGGTTTTGGATGACAGTATTCTATGAGATATCATGGGAAAATAATAGGAGACATAATGGAAATACAGTATCGTCCAATTTGTGACCATAATGGGAATATACATAGCGCTTCCTTCACAGGAAATAATACATGTGACATAACGGGAATGTAGTAAGTATGTGGGTTTGGCTGGGATTATCCTACATCCTGCAGGGATATAATAACTGGGAAAACGCTATATTTGATACCGCCACGTTGTGGGATGAGCGAGTAAACATTGCATGTCATTTCCCAGAATCCCTTGCTGCAGTGGGAGCACTGTATGCTACTGTACTGTAGGTGATAATGGTTGAAATATATATATATATATATATATAGATATATATCTATATATATATATATATATATATATATATATATATATACTGCACCGACACACTTTATTCGAGCAAATACCCAGTATGTACCTGGCAGATACCTGGAATGAGCCGCTCCTCACCTCTGACAAGCCCCGTTGTGTTTGCCTTCCCAGCCTGGGTTCATGCCTGGCTGACGGGCGGCTGATCTGTTAAATGATAATGATTAGGATTTAATAGGCTGCAATGCTTCGCGTGTCTACCAGATGGCATAAATTTATGAATTGTAATGCAGTATATATATATATACTGTGCAGTATTGCAGCCAGCGGGAATAAAATGCTTCAATCCCTGCATGGAAAATACCTCAATGTACTCGGGCAGAAAACAGTCACAAACCTCAATACACCCGGGTATACCCGAATTCGTGGGACTAGCCAAGCTCGAATAAAGTGTGTCGCCAGTGTATATATATATATATACATACACATCAACCAGTACAATAATTTAAAAGGGGGGAATTAAAATGGTTGAAGTGGATAATGACAAGTATATACCGATCCAAAAAAACAACTCCTGAGCATGTATGTACTGCTTACATGGATGTACTATTAGCATGTACAGTGTTGTTTGTTACTGCAGTTACCAATTTATTTCCATTTTAAATATTTAATTTCTCTGAAATGGTGCAAGCAAATTGTATGAAAAGTTGCAAACGAATACATGAATGTTTTGTATCCAGAGTCAGGGGGATGAGATGAGATGGGGTCATGTTCATACAGTATTTGAACTGTACATTACTAAAAGAAGGCTTTTTTTCTATGCAGATACAGTATAGTGTTTCAAACACATGCTATACACACGTACACACACATACACATACACACACACACACACACACACACACACACGAGGTAATGTAAAGATGTGGGTGAACAGAGCGAAAAAGATTGTACTAGAAACGCTTATTAACATCAAAGGAATGGGCCTAAAGCAAAAGTTTGAACAGCAGCAGCAGCTGCAGTACCCCTGATATCTATGGATGGGACAGATACCCCCTGCAGACGCACGCACGCACGCACGCACGCACGCACGCACACACACACACAGGGAGGGGTCTGTAGTGTGACAGAGCACACCAGCTACGCCACCAGGCACTCCTTCTTGAATTAAAATAAAACTATCTCCTTACCTCTTTCTGGATGCCCCCTCTTTACCAACAAGAGGGACAGGACCAGCTCTCCTCAGCTTCCATTTTCCTCTTCCTTTCCTCTCTCCCTTGAAAACTTTCTGCACCTGAGACAGTGGGAGGGAGGGAGATAGAGCATGAAACAGCACCCCAAATCCTGTCCCATTACAAGCAGCACAGGCTTCTGTCCCTCTACTCCTCTGCCTCCAGTCATTTGCATGGGAGGGAGGAGCTGCTTGCTCTTTCTCTCCCTCTTTCTCCCTCTCTCTCCTCTACCTCTCTCCCTCCCTCTCTCTTTTAGAAGCTTTACACCTGCCATCCTGCCTACAGTATGTGATGATATCACAATGTCTCTCTTACATCACAGACAGGCTGACATCATCACACAGGCTGGCGGCCAGCAAGAGACAGAAATGCAGATAGAGACACACTGACAAATACATACACTGTAGGCACAGGCACCATGCGGCTTCTGCACCATAAAAGTTCATTTGAATCAAAAATAATGTCATCTTTTAAGTGAGGCGCTATTGAAATCTTGGGGGTCTAAGTGTCAAGACAATCTTGACATAAAACGGAGCATCATTTTCAATCATTCAATAATGATGTGGTTTTGGATGACAGTATTCTATGAGATATCATGGGAAAATAATAGGAGACATAATGGAAATACAGTATCGTCCAATTTGTGACCATAATGGGAATATACATAGCGCTTCCTTCACAGGAAATAATACATGTGACATAACGGGAATGTAGTAAGTATGTGGGTTTGGCTGGGATTATCCTACATCCTGCAGGGATATAATAACTGGGAAAACGCTATATTTGATACCGCCACGTTGTGGGATGAGCGAGTAAACATTGCATGTCATTTCCCAGAATCCCTTGCTGCAGTGGGAGCACTGTATGCTACTGTACTGTAGGTGATAATGGTTGAAATATATATATATATATATATATATAGATATATATCTATATATATATATATATATATATATATATATATATATATATATATATACATACACATCAACCAGTACAATAATTTAAAAGGGGGGAATTAAAATGGTTGAAGTGGATAATGACAAGTATATACCGATCCAAAAAAACAACTCCTGAGCATGTATGTACTGCTTACATGGATGTACTATTAGCATGTACAGTGTTGTTTGTTACTGCAGTTACCAATTTATTTCCATTTTAAATATTTAATTTCTCTGAAATGGTGCAAGCAAATTGTATGAAAAGTTGCAAACGAATACATGAATGTTTTGTATCCAGAGTCAGGGGGATGAGATGAGATGGGGTCATGTTCATACAGTATTTGAACTGTACATTACTAAAAGAAGGCTTTTTTTCTATGCAGATACAGTATAGTGTTTCAAACACATGCTATACACACGTACACACACATACACATACACACACACACACACACACACACACACACGAGGTAATGTAAAGATGTGGGTGAACAGAGCGAAAAAGATTGTACTAGAAACGCTTATTAACATCAAAGGAATGGGCCTAAAGCAAAAGTTTGAACAGCAGCAGCAGCTGCAGTACCCCTGATATCTATGGATGGGACAGATACCCCCTGCAGACGCACGCACGCACGCACGCACGCACGCACGCACGCACACACACACACAGGGAGGGGTCTGTAGTGTGACAGAGCACACCAGCTACGCCACCAGGCACTCCTTCTTGAATTAAAATAAAACTATCTCCTTACCTCTTTCTGGATGCCCCCTCTTTACCAACAAGAGGGACAGGACCAGCTCTCCTCAGCTTCCATTTTCCTCTTCCTTTCCTCTCTCCCTTGAAAACTTTCTGCACCTGAGACAGTGGGAGGGAGGGAGATAGAGCATGAAACAGCACCCCAAATCCTGTCCCATTACAAGCAGCACAGGCTTCTGTCCCTCTACTCCTCTGCCTCCAGTCATTTGCATGGGAGGGAGGAGCTGCTTGCTCTCTCTCTCCCTCTTTCTCCCTCTCTCTCCTCTACCTCTCTCCCTCCCTCTCTCTTTTAGAAGCTTTACACCTGCCATCCTGCCTACAGTATGTGATGATATCACAATGTCTCTCTTACATCACAGACAGGCTGACATCATCACACAGGCTGGCGGCCAGCAAGAGACAGAAATGCAGATAGAGACACACTGACAAATACATACACTGTAGGCACAGGCACCATGCGGCTTCTGCACCATAAAAGTTCATTTGAATCAAAAATAATGTCATCTTTTAAGTGAGGCGCTATTGAAATCTTGGGGGTCTAAGTGTCAAGACAATCTTGACATAAAACGGAGCATCATTTTCAATCATTCAATAATGATGTGGTTTTGGATGACAGTATTCTATGAGATATCATGGGAAAATAATAGGAGACATAATGGAAATACAGTATCGTCCAATTTGTGACCATAATGGGAATATACATAGCGCTTCCTTCACAGGAAATAATACATGTGACATAACGGGAATGTAGTAAGTATGTGGGTTTGGCTGGGATTATCCTACATCCTGCAGGGATATAATAACTGGGAAAACGCTATATTTGATACCGCCACGTTGTGGGATGAGCGAGTAAACATTGCATGTCATTTCCCAGAATCCCTTGCTGCAGTGGGAGCACTGTATGCTACTGTACTGTAGGTGATAATGGTTGAAATATATATATATATATATATATATATAGATATATATCTATATATATATATATATATATATATATATATATATATATATACATACACATCAACCAGTACAATAATTTAAAAGGGGGGAATTAAAATGGTTGAAGTGGATAATGACAAGTATATACCGATCCAAAAAAACAACTCCTGAGCATGTATGTACTGCTTACATGGATGTACTATTAGCATGTACAGTGTTGTTTGTTACTGCAGTTACCAATTTATTTCCATTTTAAATATTTAATTTCTCTGAAATGGTGCAAGCAAATTGTATGAAAAGTTGCAAACGAATACATGAATGTTTTGTATCCAGAGTCAGGGGGATGAGATGAGATGGGGTCATGTTCATACAGTATTTGAACTGTACATTACTAAAAGAAGGCTTTTTTTCTATGCAGATACAGTATAGTGTTTCAAACACATGCTATACACACGTACACACACATACACATACACACACACACACACACACACACACACACGAGGTAATGTAAAGATGTGGGTGAACAGAGCGAAAAAGATTGTACTAGAAACGCTTATTAACATCAAAGGAATGGGCCTAAAGCAAAAGTTTGAACAGCAGCAGCAGCTGCAGTACCCCTGATATCTATGGATGGGACAGATACCCCCTGCAGACGCACGCACGCACGCACGCACGCACGCACGCACGCACGCACACACACACACACACAGGGAGGGGTCTGTAGTGTGACAGAGCACACCAGCTACGCCACCAGGCACTCCTTCTTGAATTAAAATAAAACTATCTCCTTACCTCTTTCTGGATGCCCCCTCTTTACCAACAAGAGGGACAGGACCAGCTCTCCTCAGCTTCCATTTTCCTCTTCCTTTCCTCTCTCCCTTGAAAACTTTCTGCACCTGAGACAGTGGGAGGGAGGGAGATAGAGCATGAAACAGCACCCCAAATCCTGTCCCATTACAAGCAGCACAGGCTTCTGTCCCTCTACTCCTCTGCCTCCAGTCATTTGCATGGGAGGGAGGAGCTGCTTGCTCTCTCTCTCCCTCTTTCTCCCTCTCTCTCCTCTACCTCTCTCCCTCCCTCTCTCTTTTAGAAGCTTTACACCTGCCATCCTGCCTACAGTATGTGATGATATCACAATGTCTCTCTTACATCACAGACAGGCTGACATCATCACACAGGCTGGCGGCCAGCAAGAGACAGAAATGCAGATAGAGACACACTGACAAATACATACACTGTAGGCACAGGCACCATGCGGCTTCTGCACCATAAAAGTTCATTTGAATCAAAAATAATGTCATCTTTTAAGTGAGGCGCTATTGAAATCTTGGGGGTCTAAGTGTCAAGACAATCTTGACATAAAACGGAGCATCATTTTCAATCATTCAATAATGATGTGGTTTTGGATGACAGTATTCTATGAGATATCATGGGAAAATAATAGGAGACATAATGGAAATACAGTATCGTCCAATTTGTGACCATAATGGGAATATACATAGCGCTTCCTTCACAGGAAATAATACATGTGACATAACGGGAATGTAGTAAGTATGTGGGTTTGGCTGGGATTATCCTACATCCTGCAGGGATATAATAACTGGGAAAACGCTATATTTGATACCGCCACGTTGTGGGATGAGCGAGTAAACATTGCATGTCATTTCCCAGAATCCCTTGCTGCAGTGGGAGCACTGTATGCTACTGTACTGTAGGTGATAATGGTTGAAATATATATATATATATATATATATATAGATATATATCTATATATATATATATATATATATATATATATATATATATACATACACATCAACCAGTACAATAATTTAAAAGGGGGGAATTAAAATGGTTGAAGTGGATAATGACAAGTATATACCGATCCAAAAAAACAACTCCTGAGCATGTATGTACTGCTTACATGGATGTACTATTAGCATGTACAGTGTTGTTTGTTACTGCAGTTACCAATTTATTTCCATTTTAAATATTTAATTTCTCTGAAATGGTGCAAGCAAATTGTATGAAAAGTTGCAAACGAATACATGAATGTTTTGTATCCAGAGTCAGGGGGATGAGATGAGATGGGGTCATGTTCATACAGTATTTGAACTGTACATTACTAAAAGAAGGCTTTTTTTCTATGCAGATACAGTATAGTGTTTCAAACACATGCTATACACACGTACACACACATACACATACACACACACACACACACACACACACACGAGGTAATGTAAAGATGTGGGTGAACAGAGCGAAAAAGATTGTACTAGAAACGCTTATTAACATCAAAGGAATGGGCCTAAAGCAAAAGTTTGAACAGCAGCAGCAGCTGCAGTACCCCTGATATCTATGGATGGGACAGATACCCCCTGCAGACGCACGCACGCACGCACGCACGCACGCACGCACGCACACACACACACAGGGAGGGGTCTGTAGTGTGACAGAGCACACCAGCTACGCCACCAGGCACTCCTTCTTGAATTAAAATAAAACTATCTCCTTACCTCTTTCTGGATGCCCCCTCTTTACCAACAAGAGGGACAGGACCAGCTCTCCTCAGCTTCCATTTTCCTCTTCCTTTCCTCTCTCCCTTGAAAACTTTCTGCACCTGAGACAGTGGGAGGGAGGGAGATAGAGCATGAAACAGCACCCCAAATCCTGTCCCATTACAAGCAGCACAGGCTTCTGTCCCTCTACTCCTCTGCCTCCAGTCATTTGCATGGGAGGGAGGAGCTGCTTGCTCTCTCTCTCCCTCTTTCTCCCTCTCTCTCCTCTACCTCTCTCCCTCCCTCTCTCTTTTAGAAGCTTTACACCTGCCATCCTGCCTACAGTATGTGATGATATCACAATGTCTCTCTTACATCACAGACAGGCTGACATCATCACACAGGCTGGCGGCCAGCAAGAGACAGAAATGCAGATAGAGACACACTGACAAATACATACACTGTAGGCACAGGCACCATGCGGCTTCTGCACCATAAAAGTTCATTTGAATCAAAAATAATGTCATCTTTTAAGTGAGGCGCTATTGAAATCTTGGGGGTCTAAGTGTCAAGACAATCTTGACATAAAACGGAGCATCATTTTCAATCATTCAATAATGATGTGGTTTTGGATGACAGTATTCTATGAGATATCATGGGAAAATAATAGGATATACACCCTTATACACTATATATACCCTTATACACCATTTAATAAAAAATATCACAAAATTCTTCTAAGTCCCTCGGGAAGAGTGAAAGACGCGCACGTTCATTTTCAGAGCTCCTAGACCTTCCTATAAGAAGTTAGCCAAAAAGTAGCTTCGAAAAACGCTTAGGTTTAGTTTCAGAGTTGCTTCTAATGTACCAAAGCTGGACTTAGACATAATTTCACTCTCACAACATTATGGCTGGTTGGAGACAGTCCGAACCACAAGTACCGGGTCCATGGTTCTGGCCGTATACTGGGGGGACGGGGACGACTCCCATTAACCCCTGACTATACCGGGGATACGCTTATCACAATGCCTTTCTGGTCTGTGCTGAAGCAGGGCATTCTGGCAGCCAAGTGGCTTGACCTTTATTAGTGAGCCTGGTTACCCCCTCTCGGAACCACAGACTTAGAAATCGCCAGCTCATATACAGTGCATAAAATATATTTATATATATACCCTTATACACCATTTTAATAAAAAATATCACAAAATTCTTCTAAGTCCCTCGGGAAGAGTGAAAGACGCGCACGTTCATTTTCAGAGCTCCTAGACCTTCCTATAAGAAGTTAGCCAAAAAGTAGCTTCGAAAAACGCTTAGGTTAAGTTTCAGAGTTGCTTCTAATGTACCAAAGCTGGACTTAGACATAATTTCACTCTCACAACATTATAGCTGGTTGGAGAGAGTCCGAACCACAAGTACCGGGTCCATGGTTCTGGCCGTATACTGGGGGGACGGGGACGACTCCCATTAACCCCTGACTATACCGGGGATACGCTTATCACAATGCCTTTCTGGTCTGTGCTGAAGCAGGGCATTCTGGCAGCCAAGTGGCTTGACCTTTATTAGTGAGCCTGGTTACCCCCTCTCGGAACCACAGACTTAGAAATCGCCAGCTCATATACAGTGCATAAAATATATTTATATATATACCCTTATACACCATTTTAATAAAAAATATCACAAAATTCTTCTAAGTCCCTCGGGAAGAGTGAAAGACGCGCACGTTCATTTTCAGAGCTCCTAGACCTTCCTATAAGAAGTTAGCCAAAAAGTAGCTTCGAAAAACGCTTAGGTTAAGTTTCAGAGTTGCTTCTAATGTACCAAAGCTGGACTTAGACATAATTTCACTCTCACAACATTATGGCTGGTTGGAGACAGTCCGAACCACAAGTACCGGGTCCATGGTTCTGGCCGTATACTGGGGGGACGGGGACGACTCCCATTAACCCCTGACTATACCGGGGATACGCTTATCACAATGCCTTTCTGGTCTGTGCTGAAGCAGGGCATTCTGGCAGCCAAGTGGCTTGACCTTTATTAGTGAGCCTGGTTACCCCCTCTCGGAACCACAGACTTAGAAATCGCCAGCTCATATACAGTGCATAAAATATATTTATATATATACCCTTATACACCATTTTAATAAAAAATATCACAAAATTCTTCTAAGTCCCTCGGGAAGAGTGAAAGACGCGCACGTTCATTTTCAGAGCTCCTAGACCTTCCTATAAGAAGTTAGCCAAAAAGTAGCTTCGAAAAACGCTTAGGTTTAGTTTCAGAGTTGCTTCTAATGTACCAAAGCTGGACTTAGACATAATTTCACTCTCACAACATTATGGCTGGTTGGAGACAGTCCGAACCACAAGTACCGGGTCCATGGTTCTGGCCGTATACTGGGGGGACGGGGACGACTCCCATTAACCCCTGACTATACCGGGGATACGCTTATCACAATGCCTTTCTGGTCTGTGCTGAAGCAGGGCATTCTGGCAGCCAAGTGGCTTGACCTTTATTAGTGAGCCTGGTTACCCCCTCTCGGAACCACAGACTTAGAAATCGCCAGCTCATATACAGTGCATAAAATATATTTATATATATACCCTTATACACCATTTTAATAAAAAATATCACAAAATTCTTCTAAGTCCCTCGGGAAGAGTGAAAGACGCGCACGTTCATTTTCAGAGCTCCTAGACCTTCCTATAAGAAGTTAGCCAAAAAGTAGCTTCGAAAAACGCTTAGGTTAAGTTTCAGAGTTGCTTCTAATGTACCAAAGCTGGACTTAGACATAATTTCACTCTCACAACATTATAGCTGGTTGGAGAGAGTCCGAACCACAAGTACCGGGTCCATGGTTCTGGCCGTATACTGGGGGGACGGGGACGACTCCCATTAACCCCTGACTATACCGGGGATACGCTTATCACAATGCCTTTCTGGTCTGTGCTGAAGCAGGGCATTCTGGCAGCCAAGTGGCTTGACCTTTATTAGTGAGCCTGGTTACCCCCTCTCGGAACCACAGACTTAGAAATCGCCAGCTCATATACAGTGCATAAAATATATTTATATATATACCCTTATACACCATTTTAATAAAAAATATCACAAAATTCTTCTAAGTCCCTCGGGAAGAGTGAAAGACGCGCACGTTCATTTTCAGAGCTCCTAGACCTTCCTATAAGAAGTTAGCCAAAAAGTAGCTTCGAAAAACGCTTAGGTTAAGTTTCAGAGTTGCTTCTAATGTACCAAAGCTGGACTTAGACATAATTTCACTCTCACAACATTATGGCTGGTTGGAGACAGTCCGAACCACAAGTACCGGGTCCATGGTTCTGGCCGTATACTGGGGGGACGGGGACGACTCCCATTAACCCCTGACTATACCGGGGATACGCTTATCACAATGCCTTTCTGGTCTGTGCTGAAGCAGGGCATTCTGGCAGCCAAGTGGCTTGACCTTTATTAGTGAGCCTGGTTACCCCCTCTCGGAACCACAGACTTAGAAATCGCCAGCTCATATACAGTGCATAAAATATATTTATATATATACCCTTATACACCATTTTAATAAAAAATATCACAAAATTCTTCTAAGTCCCTCGGGAAGAGTGAAAGACGCGCACGTTCATTTTCAGAGCTCCTAGACCTTCCTATAAGAAGTTAGCCAAAAAGTAGCTTCGAAAAACGCTTAGGTTAAGTTTCAGAGTTGCTTCTAATGTACCAAAGCTGGACTTAGACATAATTTCACTCTCACAACATTATGGCTTGTTGGAGACAGTCCGAACCACAAGTACCGGGTCCATGGTTCTGGCCGTATACTGGGGGGGACGGGGACGACTCCCATTAACCCCTGACTATACCGGGGATACGCTAATCACAATGCCTTTCTGGTCTGTGCTGAAGCACGGCATTCTGGCAGCCAAGTGGCTTGACCTTTATTAGTGAGCCTGGTTACCCCCTCTCGGAACCACAGACTTAGAAATCGCCAGCTCATATACAGTGCATAAAATATATTTATATATATACCCTTATACACCATTTAATAAAAAATATCACAAAATTCTTCTAAGTCACTCGGGAAGAGTGAAAGACGCGCACGTTCATTTTCAGAGCTCCTAGACCTTCCTATAAGAAGTTAGCCAAAAAGTCGTTTCGAAAAACGCTTAGGTTAAGTTTCAGAGTTGCTTCTAATGTACCAAAGCTGGACTTAGACATAATTTCACTCTCACAACATTATGGCTGGTTGGAGACAGTCCGAACCACAAGTACCGGGTCCATGGTTCTGGCCGTATACTGGGGGGACGGGGACGACTCCCATTAACCCCTGACTATACCGGGGATACGCTTATCACAATGCCTTTCTGGTCTGTGCTGAAGCAGGGCATTCTGGCAGCCAAGTGGCTTGACCTTTATTAGTGAGCCTGGTTACCCCCTCTCGGAACCACAGACTTAGAAATCGCCAGCTCATATACAGTGCATAAAATATATTTATATATATACCCTTATACACCATTTTAATAAAAAATATCACAAAATTCTTCTAAGTCCCTCGGGAAGAGTGAAAGACGCGCACGTTCATTTTCAGAGCTCCTAGACCTTCCTATAAGAAGTTAGCCAAAAAGTAGCTTCGAAAAACGCTTAGGTTAAGTTTCAGAGTTGCTTCTAATGTACCAAAGCTGGACTTAGACATAATTTCACTCTCACAACATTATGGCTGGTTGGAGAGAATCCGAACCACAAGTACCGGGTCCATGGTTCTGGCCGTATACTGGGGGGACGGGGACGACTCCCATTAACCCCTGACTATACCGGGGATACGCTTATCACAATGCCTTTCTGGTCTGTGCTGAAGCAGGGCATTCTGGCAGCCAAGTGGCTTGACCTTTATTAGTGAGCCTGGTTACCCCCTCTCGGAACCACAGACTTAGAGTCTCCCTTTCAGGCGATAAGTTCAAGACTTCTACCGCCGCTTTCATTGACTCAGGAGCTGGAGGAAACTTCGTGGATCTTGAATTCGCCAGGTTAAACCGCATACCACTCGTGAGAAAGAAGGTTCCCATCGCACTCGTCTGTATCGATGGACGTCCTCTTACCCCGGCCCACATCTCCTTAGAGACGGCTCCCTTGCTTCTGTCCTCACATCTGCACAAGGAGATCTTAGTTCTCGATGCCACTCACGCTCCTGGGATACCCATCACCCTTGGTCTTCCTTGGCTACAGCTTAACAATCCTCTCATTGACTGGACTTCCTCTGCTCCCATTTCCTGGAGGCCGAGGTCAGACGAGACTCATCAACTGCTGGCCAATACCTCTGTTCCCGAAGTTATTCTACCTTCCATTTACCATCAATTCCGGGACGTTTTCAATAAGGTACAGTCAGACCTCTTGCCGCCACACAGGACTTACGATTGTCCGATCGATCTAGTTCCCGGTTACTCCCTACCCAATATGTATAAACGTAGAGATTGACGCTCATACAAGTGTATGGACTCACAAGCTGTATTACAGCATATAGGTAGATAGGAACTTCTATAAATAATTCCAGCATGTATATAATACTAGGTCAAGGGGGGACATGAACATGGGACCTAGCGGTCAGTCAGCGCGACTACCGCAGATATGGTTTACCCTGCTTACCCCCCTTAACATATACACTTCCCTAAATACACTTATCTACTTAGATTAGAATATAGTCTTCTAAAATGATTGAAGTCTAAATGTAGCTTTGTGACTGCTTAAAACATCTTCTTTCTCTTTATTTATCAAAGGTTATTCAATGTGATTAGTGTTTGTTTTTAATGTAATCCTAAACTAAAGTAGCACTGTGTCTGTTTGCAAAGTTTAGCTATGGGCAAAATATGTTTGTCTCTTTTTTTAACATTAATAAAGTTGTTGAGTGTAAAAAAATGTAGCTTTCATCCCTCTTCCGCCTTCGCCCAATAGGAGCACAGCTGGCATGCGTTCCAGGGTGGAAACGGACGCATCCCAGTGACGTGGTCTCTGACTCTAGGACTAGTGCCAGAGGGGAGGCGATGTCACAGAGATGCGACGCTTCGCCGGCGCGCATGCGCAGTGTACTCGGTTGGGCGATTTTGGCGCAAAACGGGTGTATTAAAGGTAAGGAGGTATAGTGATGTGGTACACCTTGATAAAGTCCCGTGGGACGAAACATGTCGGTTGTGGGCTGTGTTTCTGTCCCTGTGCATTTATCCAATAAATCACCCTCAGTTTTAGCACGGAGTTGTGCCCTTTATTCATTTTTTCTACAGGATTCTCCCTGCAGACTTCTACTTCAGCTGTGCTCCTTGCTTCCCAAAACTCTACTCCCTACCCAAGTCCAAGACCTACCCCTTGTCGTTACCAGAATCTCACGCTATGGATGAATATATCCAGGAGAATCTCAAGAAAGGCTTTATTCGTCACTCCAATTCCCCAGCAGGGGCTGGGTTTTTCTTCGTCAAGAAAAAGGACGGATCGTTGAGGCCTTGCATCGACTACAGGGGTTTAAACCACATCACTATTAAAAATCGTTACCCCTTCCCCTTATTACCGAACTGTTCGATAAATTACAGGGGGCCAAGATTTTTTCCAAGTTAGATCTACATGGTGCCTATAACCTGGTGCGCATCAGGAAGGGGGATGAATGGAAGATGGCCTTCAACACGCGTCGCGGAATCACTCCCCTCGGCGATTCCTCTGCACAGCGCCGGGCGCGCCCACGCCCTCCTGCACGCACACCTGCACCATCCACTGGCTCTGTTCACACGCGTACACGAGTTACGGAGCAAGCTCAGTCTGCACACTCTTATTCCCGTGCCCCGGACCTCAGGCTCCGCCCCCGCACACTGCACGGGCATACTCAGGTTACTAACAAGACTCACCTGGCCTGTTATGCCTGCACCAATCTGCAGTGTCTCCCTGTAGCTCTTCCTGTCCCGCCTCCGTTCCTAATTAGACCTTCCTGCTTTATCTAGCTCCTCTCTGCTCAGTCTTTGCTCGACATAGTCTCTGTATGGAAGTACTTCTGGATTCTCTCAGTGTTTTCACAGGTTCTGACGCAGCTCGTACGACTACGCCTCTGGCTCTCGATCTCGGCACTCCTTGGACAACGCTCACTCTGGTAACCCCTTGAACTCGGCTTGGACTACGACCTATCTCCACTCTCCACTCCCTGACTTCGGAAAGGCATCATTCACTCTATCTCTACAACCGGTACCGGCAAGTATTGTCTACCTTACTACACCTGGCCTGGCAACGCTTCATACCACACTACGGACACGCTCCCTTTGCTGCGGGTGCGTGTATTACCACTTCCCCCTTCAGCTCAGGGGACGGGTCTGGTCTGCGGGCAGCACCGGCGTAACAAGCGCCTCCATCTATAGTAAGCCCCAGGAATGCGGGGAGGAATCCTTACCACAGAGATTCCCCACAGGGATGAGAGATTCCAGTCTCACACACGGATTATCTTTAAAAGCAGCAGTCTCTTTATTCTCTTGGGCAGCAGCAGCAGCAGCCGACAGGTACAGTTGATGCACAGTCCACTAACTGTTCTCCCTTATGATGTTCCCTGCCGTCACTCTGGACCCAAAGGGCATCCAGAGTGGGGCTAGCTCTTCCCTCACCCCCTAAGCAGGGTGAGAGGTATTTGGTCCACCTCACTAACTACAGCTATTTCAGCTCTACTCATGAGCTGATCACTCCTCTCCTCACTAACTCACTCACTCACTACTCTCAGACTGACAGAACAGAACACACTAAATAGGAAATGCACTGCTCTTTTATGATCTCAGCAGGCACCGCCCCTGTGTCTCTTGCTTTGACACAGGGTCAGGTGACCTACCTCCACCACTCAGGGCAAGTGCTTGAAGTGGGGGGAACCCATTATAACTCCAGGCAACCTGCCCTTACCAGGGATTATACCAGGAGAAGGATAGAACTATAGCACCATTTCTTACCAGGGCTACATATAATAGGATTGCAGCAATAAAAGTACAGTACTACATTAAGACGTATATTCAAAATAGGAGGTAAATGAATAGAAGATTATTTACAGGGAAAAATCAGAGTGTAGACAAAGAGAATAATAATCTACTGAGGATGTAACGGACAAGCACACATTCTCAATCACAGACAGGTTATTGCCCCACAACCAGTGTATGTATGTATATATATACAGTATTTCAATATCCCTTTTAATTGCTAATAGTAAAGCTTCTCTCTGCATTGATCTAAATCATTTTCAGATGAGGTTTTAGAGGACAGATCCAAACCGCCCCCCCCCCCCTTCATTTCTTTAATACAAGAATGAAGCAGACGGTCTCGGGAGCAGAACCCCGTTAATTTCAGCTCTGGGGTCCCCCTGCTTCCGAAGATACTGTCCTCCGAAGGGGGTGCCTGTATCTCCTGCAGTTTTCTGCAGTTTAAAGCCCCCGATCACATGGGCCAATAGGAAGTTGCACCTGATGACATTACGGCTTCCTATTGGCTCGCGAGCTTTGAAAAGCAGTCGTAATGTGAACCCTGGAGTGGCTTCCGGCACCCACCACGGAGGTAAGTACCTCTGGAAGCAGGGGGTCCCCAGATGTGAAATTAATGGGGTTCCACTCCGGAGACCCCCTGCTTGAATTCTGTATTTAAAAAAATTAAAGAAAACAACAAAACAAACGGCTTGGATTTCCTCTGCAGGGGGGACATTATTGCTAAGAGGGTAATGATCAGTAATTAATCTTGTAACAAAGCTCCCATCAGGCGTCCAAGGATCGGCAATTTTCAGATTCAGTCCATTTTCTTGGTACCATTTTTACACAGACAGTACTTAGAGATAACATTTGTAAATGTACCCACCCCTTATTTATTTTTTTATATATAAACCAATAACTTTGACATATAGCCATTTCTAATTATGTCAGCTGCAGCAGATCACAGGGACCCTGTGTGTGCACGTACAAAAGAACCTAATACAAATGTTGACTGATGTCATCAACATTGAGGTTACATCACCAGATAATGCCAATTCTATGCCGTTCTTATTAACACAAGTTAAAACTGCAGTAGATTACTATTCTGTGATTTAAAGAGATTTATGGTGGTATCAGCTTAAATCTGCTTTCTTCTTTATTAAAGTTATTAGGTCTTTAGCCTTTAAAAAAAAAAAAAAAAAAAGCATTTAATCATTTTTTTTTCTTTTTATGGGCGCATAGATGAATGTTGTTATGAACAGATGGCAACACCCCAAGAGAGAAACAGAAGAATTCCAGGTGCTGTCTTCTATTTTATATTTTCAAGCAAGACACAAACATACACGAATACTCTGATCACAGTAGAGAACTCTGAACAGCTTCACATTTTCAATGTGTAATCATTACTATACGCTTGACACAGCCTGGATGAGGTAAAGGAAGATGTATACATTGGTGAGGCTGATGTGGTAGAAAGTCTTGACTGGTCAGATTAAGGAATAAAAGCGTTTTAAAAGCAATATCTATTCTCTCTCTTCTCTCTCTCTCTCTCTCTCTCTCTCTCTCTCTCTCTCTCTCTCTCTCTCTCTCTCTCTCTCTCTCTCTCTCATTATGCACGCCAAACTATAAGACCTAGGGCAACCAAACTTGGAAGGTTTACTTTATGTATAAAAACCATAGTCATGGTTTGGATCCTCTCGAACATTCCAAAGAGGGTGCTGCTAGGATCGTTACGTTCCATGTGCTGTAACTGGTAGGCTTTGTATCTGGCACGTGCCATCATAATGCACATAGCCTGGTTGGTAGCAGATAAGGAGAGTCAGATAGCTATAAAGTTTACCCAGAAAGCAGACGAAGAAAGAAAGAGGAAGTCAGGTGGCACGTGAGGAGAAAAATCGGGTTATAACGGAAGGTCTGCTGCAGCTATATCAAATCGAATTGTACTGGAGAACAGGAGGAGACATAATGTATAAGGGAGATGTTTTATAGAGCTATAAGCAAAAATCCCTGAGTCCTCGGTTAAGCCGGTGTGAGTAGCCTCTACTCACTATTAAGCACCGCCCTGTGACTCCTTTGGATTGAAGCTGCTAGCATGGCTGCTGCTAAACTGTGTGCGTCCTCCGGTTTGCCCCCGGTGGCGTTTCCTCGATCAAAAAAGTAGACAGAACAAAAAAGGATCAAAGTAACAGCTGCTCCAAGGTAGAAAAAAATGGGGAAACCCACCAGCCATAGAAAATTAAAAACAATTTATTAGGCTACATAAAAAACATAAAGACAGTGAAAAAACTCCACCCACGCATTTCACGCCACCTATGGTGCTTTTTCAAGGAAAAAGATTCCCCATTTTTTCTACCTTGGAAGAGATGTTACTTTGATTTTTTTTTGTTCTACAGACATAAATTGGCATATTTTATTATTATTTTATTACAAACTTTGAAAGAAAGACTGTTGATCACATTTTCCTTTTATTTTATTTGTTTACTATATTCTTCAGGTGGAATTTGAGGAACAAGTGTGTTATGCAGCACTGGACCTCAGCCCTAAAAAGCCCAGGAAAAATAAAAAAAAGAAAGCCTGCCATATAGATGCTCAAGATTGTGTGGAGGACAGAAAACCCCTGAAGCCTGGCAATATCGTATCTAGATCCAGCATATACCTCAACAGTGAGCAGTTAAAAGCTGAAAGCAATGCCGCAGAGGATATGATCCATGACGACCCAATCAGGCTCTACCACCTAATACATATGTAACCCTTCTATGGTACCCCACCTGACATGAGATTGGGGGTACACTCCTTCTGGTCACTGAGTGGTCTGGGTGCTGTGGCCTGCTGGTAAACAGGAGGGCTGAGTGCTCCGCGGTGTTGTGGGGAGAACCCAGGACAGGGACAGGAGGTGTGGTGTGGGACAGGTTACCTTGTTCTCTCAGGGTGCACAGTGCCTCCAGCCAGCAGGGATCCCCTGGGTCTACAGAGGAGAGACCCCCACTGACACTCCATTCTCCATACACAGGGACACACACAGCAGCTTCTTTTCTGTGGATCTTTATTCAGAGCAGCATAGATGTGCAGACAGCATACAGCATGATATCACAGGCTTGGAGTAATCTCTGCCCCTCTGCTCATGGCAGCTTAAATTCCCCTCCCTCCTCACCCAGGTGGGGAAGGAGGGAGAGAACTCTTCTTGGCTTGCTATCTCTCTCAGCTCTCTCTGAAGACTAACTCCTGATCACTAACAAACATACTATATTTTTGGAGACATGTCTCAATTTGAATATCCTCAGGGAGTGTCTCTAACTTTGAATCATTACAACTCAAAGCTGGATAACGATTGTCTCACACACACATCCGGGGGTGTTCCAACCCATATCCACCCTTTGGATTAACATGCTCAAAGGTTGCTTAGGCCCGCCTCTGAATATTGCTACAATACTTCAGAGCTGAAACTCACAAACAGGCTAACTGAAGGAATGAACCTTTCCACTGCCCGTTCTAACAGGACTGACAGAGGAAAGGCCCAGAATTAGCAATAGCTGCCGAAGGCCAGGCTATACATAAAACAAGAAACATATCTACAGAGGACCAAAATCAAACTGATTGACCCACCCGAAGCAGAATTTGTGATCTGCTGACTGGGATTTTTTTGTGCTTAATATGATCTGGGGTACTTGCATCATCTGTACTTGGCATATACCACGAACGGAAAAAGTGTAATTGCGAAAATAATATACTGAGCAATAAACAAGAAGAATATAAAGGAAGCATGTTGAAAGAAAACATGATAGGGAGCTCACTTTAACAGGTCAACGGCCTCTAGATTCTTTTAGTACTGAGATGAGAAAAGGTACAAGCACAGATCCCTCATGACCAATTGTTAGTAGCCTTATTTACTGACTGTGGGACCTTCCTTAGGTCTTACAGTAGTAGTAGAAAATGAGTGTGCTGAAAGCTCTTTCATCTCACTGGTAAAGATGTTTGCAGTAGTGTGAAACATGAATACAACTGCACAAAAGAGCGTTCAATAATGCCAGCCTTGATTACACATCCAAAGCGAAGTAAATATATTGCAATAAGACTGTTTTGTATCGGTCTTCGTTTGGAAGGACTGTAATACTTACTAAAAATGAACAGTGCAGTATACGGAAAAATGGTTGTAGATAACTTTGTATAAAATGATTTCATATATAAACAAGTACATATACATGTGCTGGATTATATGAATATATTAAGATGCTGGAAGAACCACTGTGTGAATTTACAAATAACCTATATATGTTTTTTTATATTTAAGGACCTGAAGAATCCAGTTCTCCATGTTAATTTGTTGGTAAAATCTGTGTTTATTTATTTTGTTTTTCCAGTGCTCTCCTTTGTATATATTAAAAAAAAAAATTAAGGGACACATCTGAATTAGGTGCCTGTCTGTGCACTTTTTTTTGTGGTTCCCATTGTGTCTTTTTTCTTTATCTCATAGCTTAGTGATGAAAGTTATAGGAAGGGGTGCTTAACAGTCAGTACAATTCTTCTTTTTTTTTTTTTACGGTGATTAGTTTATAATTTTTCACTTACAACAAAAATTCTTATGTATAGTTTATTAATCTATTTCAAGTTTTCATTGCTGCAACAGATAATAATGGGGTCCATATGCAGTAAAGCGCAGAGATTCTCAAATGTCCCCATCTTGTGGGCAACTGCATTGTTAGTAAACATTTGGAAGATACACACACACACACACACACACACACACACACACACACACACACACACACACACACACACACACACACACACACACACAGTATATAGCAAATGAAAATATAAATTGTGAGCACATTCACATGTCTTAGACAGGTCTGCAACCCCGCCTTTCAACCATTATCACCTAACATACAGTGCTTCCACTGCAGCAAGGGATTCTGGGAAATTACATGCAAATGAGCACACAATGTGTCACCTTTTGCCTGAAATCCATTTACATGGACCCCATATAAGCAAATGCTCTGCTGTTCACACAGCTTTTACGCACAGCATGGGATTAGATGCAAAGCCAGTCAAACCACGCACAGACATGCTTCAACCTTAATGGGTCTCATCAATGTGAGGTTTGTTGTACTGGCTTTGCAATTTTCAAGGCTGGGTGGATTTACCTAACACATTTTAAGTCATGGTGGGTGAAAAAGGCAACAAAAAATCTCCAGCGTTAGCATATAGCCAATAAAGAATATCACTTGTGAGCACATTCATATCCCAGAATCCCTTGCTGCAGTGGAAGCACTGTATGCTAGATGATAATGGTGAAAGGCAGGTTTGTAGACCTGTCTAAGACATGTGATTGTGCTCACAAGTGATATTCTTTATTGGCTATATGCTAACGATGGAGGTTTTTTGTTGCCTATTTCACCCACCAAAACTTAAAATGTGCACACACACCACTACAAAGGAAAAGGGGGGAGAAGCTGGTACAAATTAACAGGGTCTGAAAGGGGGCCCGGGACCCGACTATATTGCATGTTTTCGCTTTCTCGGTAGTATCATTATTTGTCACTCCTTGCTGCCGCCCTCCTTCTCCTTCTGAACCGCAGTATTAAATGACATCAGAACGTCGTGTTATCATGGCAACGCGACACCGTCACGGTGACGTCAGCGGCGTCATTTTACGCTGTGGTTCAGATGGAGAAGGAGGCCGTAAGCAAAGAGGCGGCCACACATCTAAGTGCGGGAGAGAAAAGAGCTGCTAAGTGTCCCGGAAAAAAACATTTCACCGGGGCCCGAACTCACTCTTGGCAGCCCAGCATGTATCTACGATTAACCATATATACCGTACAATACCCAGGCAGGAACTTGGATAAAGGACACAGCACACTGAGTGAATCAAAAAAGTTTGTATTGTGGTCAAGAAATGATACCAATGTTTTGGTCAGCTATGGGGCCTTCATCAGCAGACGGAGACGTTGGTACCATAAATAAGTAAGATAAAAGTGACAGACCTCAGCAGAAAGTTGTGTGGAGAGAATATGAAAGGCTTCAGGGATAATCACTGTTGAGTCAAGGTCTGATGCATCTGAACTTCATAAAGAAACATAGAAACCTTAGAACCTTAGAACAACACTCCATTCCATTACTCATTGTACTATGACCTGCACGGTATTGTGATGTCATTTCACCCATTCAATATGTTCTCAGAGGATACCAGTAACTCAGACTAATCCACGGAGGAAACTTGGATTCACTTTACTATTTGGGATTACACATGGACTACCTGATTCCCACTCAGATTTTGTGATTGATACTACTGTAACCCCCTGTATCTGCTATCAGCACAGGACATGGCCCCTTTAAGAATTACATTCCACTGGACCATGTGACTGTGCTTAGCCAGTGGAGTGACAGTTGGAAAGGGAGCCGAGGGAGTGAGGCTACTACAGAGAGAGATTAGGGAGCCCGGCTGTGCATGAATTACACCAGGTTGGAGTGGGTGAGCTAACCCACAAAGGATTTAAACTGCAGTTATATTGCCATCAGTTTGATCTTTATGAAGCACCAGGCCTGCAACACACACACAGTTTATGAGCTGCAACGATTGTGCTAGCGCACCAGGATCTACAGGCCAGTACCCCATGATTGGGAGGCCAGACAGAAATAAAAGTTATTATTTGTTTGCACAGCGTTCGCACTGTTGGTATAGTTTGCTTAAATATGTGTATGGAGTGATTCTGAGATTAAGTCACCGTACTAATTCATATGAGATATGCAACACCACAAATTATAGCTATGAGAATATAAAAATTGTTATAATTCATTACCACTGTGTTGTATCTTGTCACTACAGTCTCACACAACATGTAGCTCACACTATAAGAATTAAACAATAACCCATAGGACTCAGGCTCCCACCTCAGTGATAGGCCATATAATCTGAGGTAAAATAAAGAGGGGTTATATGTATATAATATATATATATTTTTTTTTTAATTCTCAATATATTTTAATACATAACACAAAAAAAAGCACACGCTTCATAGCGCGTAACTGTGTACAAAAATGGGTAAATTTATTAAGGAGAGTGTCCTTAGGAGATACACTTACAAAAGGTTAAAATAACATGTACATTGGAGAGAAACTGTATGGGGCGTCATCTACAGGAGCAGGGGGGGGGGGGGTGGGGGGCATAGTGATACTGTGCATCTGGTGTAGCTGCATCTGACTCCTGCCACGAGCCCTGCAGCGTTTCAAGTGCTCAAAAGAGCTTCCTTCTGTAATGCACCGTTGGAAATACAGGCAGAGCAGCTGAAAGGTAACGAGAACACAGTACCTCCTCCCACACGCCCGCCTGAGATGACGTCACCATGTCTCTACGCGTTTCGTCACGTTGCGTGACTTCCTCAGGAGTTGATTGGTTGATGTGTCATAGCCAGTTTTATAGGGCAAAGTCCACGTAAACACGGCGAAAAAAGCTCAAAGAAGACTGGAATCAGCTCTGCTGATTCAACACACAATCGAAAACGGCTAATAGTATGATATTATTGTTAGAAAAATGATATAATCAATACTAAAATCGCATAAAATGCACTGTGTGCTATACAAAACTAACAAAAACAAACCAGTATAAATATTAAAGGTGGATACATTAGTGATAAATATAAAAATAAACACTAGCAATAAAAATCGGTGTATATATAATACCCGTAAATATAGCATAAACTAATCTAATCATTAGATCTTCAGTGGTGATAGAAAATAAATGCACTGTGGTATACAGCTACTTGAAGTAAAATTTATAATATTTGCAGTCCACCTACAATCAATGAGAAGCATTGATTTAATTATTTTGTCGAGGGAGTTTATGATTTTTCGATTAACTGGGTCAAAGTTACAAGATTATACAAAAATTGTGACAAGTTTTAGAAGTAGATAAAAAGGAATCTGTACGTTGCTTTGTATAGGGTTCCTGAAAGATTACGGGTAGATTTGGAACAGATATTAGCACGCATTAAAGAACTGCATCCGTTATAATAAAAAACAAAGAGAATATCCACCCAAGTTAAACTTCGTATCTCTGACCAACATTGTGTATATTTGTCAAGAGTTGGAAAACTTCAGAAGAATGTCAAATATTGAAAAGACCCAGAGCTAGATATTTATCCTGATCCCCTTCACCCATGATGTGATCAATGAAAAGTGTATGACCTAGATCTATATACAGATGAGGCGCGATACAAGTTCCCCGTGCATCACGTGGTGGACCGCGGCTCAAGTGCGGCCAAGCACGATCACAGCCCAGCGCAGAGGTAATTTCCCTAGAATTTTTAACGTTGCTGCCTATATCTATACTGTATATATTTGTTTATTCTCTAATTAAGTTTACGTCAAACCACTTATTTTGCTTAGGGAGTGTACAAAATACATATTGGGTGTTATTCATTCAATTGAGATGGAGCCGATAGAGGCACTATGGCACACAAACTCCCATGGATGTCAATGGCAATTTCCACTCGATGGTGCCATTACAGATGAATTAATAACCCCCATTGTCCCATCTGTAACCCCAGGGGATGCTATGTACAATAATGGTTGTGTTACCACTTATATAGTAATATTCTTTGCAAGTACCTAAGCAACTGAAGGTTCACATATCAACAAAATAACACTGCTGTACTAAAACCATGACGACACAGCACTGGTTGTTCCAAGAACAGTCTGACATTGATTGACCTGCTAAATCTGAAAGGAATTTCAAGATTAACTAAACCCTAGTATCTCTGCCTATGAAAAGAATATGAAAACCAGAAACAGGCACTCAAAACATTAATATTTGACATTTCAGTTACTGTACCAAAGTAATCTTTATCAAGCCTTAATGAATAAGCACAAGCAAAGCTCCCTTCATTACACCTTCTTCAATGTTATGGTTAGAGGTCCAAGAAAAATCAAGGTCTTGGCAATTAAAGATTGAATGCGTAATTGAGAAGACTCCCACCCCCTCATTAAGAGGTCCTTGATGAAAATAAAATTTTACTTAAAAGAAGTTAAAGCAGACATGTTTTAAAGTCTGATTACATTTGTTTAAACAAAGACCATTTCATTGCTACATTTTCATTATACCGCTCAACCCCCTTATAACGCTTTTCTTGGGGTCCAAAGAATCACATCGCGCTATAAGCAGATCGCGTTAGAAATAATGTATAATTGTATGCATTGTACAAGAAAGTATTTAAGATATCAATAATCGTGTTAAGTATTCATAAATAAGAAAAGTGGGAGCCACGCTTGCATCGCGGTATAAGCAGATTCGCGTTGTAACGGATCGCCTTATAATGGGGTTGAGCTGTATATATGTTTTGGTAAACTAGGATTGTGCATGTAAAGGCAGGCTACAGATTAAAAAAACAATACATTATGAGGCAAAGTAATACATTTTACACCTACGGAAGGGAATGCCAAACCAGTTTACATTCTTGCACCCAATACAAAATCCTTAGAATAATTCAAGGAGAACAAGTTATTGTAAAAAGTATGCCCTCTAACAGCCAGGTATATTTTATGCATCATTCAGTGTTGAATGAACGTGACTTGTTGCTAAATGCTGGCCTTATATATGGTGAGAACGTATAGTAGAGGACTTGCTATACAGGTGTAGTGTGTTAGGATCGTGCAGTAAACTTCAATTTCAGGAAATATAACTTTCTTGCTTTTTTTTGAGAACATGAATATTTTCACAAAATCTGGACATACAAAAACAATAACTATACAAGACGAAGTATTTTATATAGTAAACCACAAAGTTTAATGACAGTTCCACAATATTAACTCACAAAAACATTACATTGAACAAATACTGTATAAAAGTAACCATATACAGGTTTAGTGAACACAACCATACTGTTGAAAATATTTACATCTTTCAGCATAAATGTTGAGGTTTCCATAGTATTTGTATAACTGGGCAATCGGTGTTTTAAAATAATAATAAAAAAATTTAAAAAAAAGAAAAGAATCGCCACAATATTTAAAATAAGTATTACATTTGGATAAAACGGATCTAAATAGAAATGTTTTTACAATTAAGAAACAGTTGAACTAGACACACTAAGTGGCAGTTAAAATAAAAAAAAAACATGTACATTACAGGAATATCCCGTTATCAGTTACACAATTGCCTCGATTAAAAATGTATCCTAACATTAAAACCATGCTTTTCAACTCAACTGAATTTACTTGCTAATTGGAAGTAAAAAAAGGATAAAATGCGGCGAATTCAGATTTCCCCAAATCTGCATTTCAAATCCACTTAACACGTTAGTAATATAGCTGAGACTTCCTATCCACACAAAAGGTTTACAGGTTTATTCTCAGTCGGCACACGAAATACGCGTCAAGAATGGAAATGTTGGATTCCGTGATGTTACGGCGCATCTCATGACATGACCAACTGAGTTCTATGACAACATTTTCACGTGCGTATTATAGCTCCTGGGAGATAGGCGATGGAGAGCAATATCCACCTTCACCTACATAAGGGACAATGCAGAAACTGGAGATGTACAGCTGTGGACTCCCGTTGTAAAATGTGCAGATGCTTAATACAGGTGTAGCTAAACTAAATTTACCTATAAGCTAGGAAAGCCACAGGCTTGTGACCACAGCGTTCCCCGGCAGCAGGCATCGATAGTGCCTAGGGACAGATACAAGGAATGAACCCTCTCCCACAGGAAGCCGTGGCTTTTACCTTCCCTGGAGCCTAGGGATGTTTGGTTTTTTTCTGCCGTGGCTCCAGGAATGCTAGATTTGCCTACATTTGTAGGCAACCTAAAAGGACTTTAATGATTTACTCTTAGGATAAAATGCAACCAGCAAAGGGATTGCTTAAGCATGAATCAGTACAAAAATATACATATTTCAAAAATGATCTTGCAGTTCTCAGCAGCCGAGTCAATATCTTACTTGTAGCTCAATTTCCTGTAGATGCTAAAAAGAAGAGCAGTATTTTAGAAATCTTTAATATCCCATAACTCTTCACAAATACAAAGAGATGAAAAAGACAAATACAGGGGGTCTCTAATGCTGTTACTTCTTCACCCCCCCCCCCCCCATATCTGGCATTCACTAATCTACCAGGATCTATGGAGCATGTGGTTAACTTAATTTATCATAACTAGAATGTACACAACTTTCACGTTAACCCTTAAGAGAAGTTTCAACAGTTTATACATTGGCAGGTTCTACGTATTCTATTTTAATGTCGCGACTGGAGATAAAAATGTTACACAAATGAGCAAAACTGGTCAATTTGGGACTTCCGCCACAAACAAATAATTAGTGACATTTCCAAATATTCGCCACGCTTTACAAATGTATTATTTACTACAAGCTCTGGTGAGATGCCATCTTCAGCAAAATGTACGTGAAATTAGTTACTGTAAATACAATCTGTGCGGCACAGAGACAGAAATACACCACATGCCTAACTGGAGTCAGAGTTGGTAGTAATACTGTAGTATTTGTGTATGAATGGGAGTCTTCTGGGCTGCATATTTCCATAAGGGAAACAGTAAAAATCCTGATGAACAATAGGCCTCAGCCCCTAGGAGAGTGCAAGAGAACCTGCCACGCCCTGGCTACTTTTCCCCCACTTCACAACTGCCACTTCAATGTGAGGAGCGTAGGGGGGATGGAAACTGAATGCAGAACACGGATCTCAGTCTCGCGATCCCTCTGAGCTCAAGCACAGTGCTAGGACATGTCAGTAGGGACCACCACAACCTGTTAGAGCCACCAAGAGAACCATATGATACCTCTAGCACCGATTGACTATATATATATATATATATATATATACAGTGGTTGACAAATCACCAAAAAATCTACTCGCCACACAAAAAAATCTACTCGCCACCTAGTACCAAACGTGTGCTGCTTGGGCCAATATTTACTCGCCCGGGGGTTAAATCCACTCGCCCGGGGCGAGCAAATGTATAGGTTTGTCGAACACTGTATATATATATATATTATATATATATATATATATATATATATGAACAGATGGCATTCTCGTGTATAAAAGTGATTGTAGGTGCTTGTCCCATAATAAGCAGATAGACAAAAGTATCCTCACCGGGCAGACTTTGTAGCAGGCTTTCCAGAAAGAACGAGACCGCACATCAGGCAACCTGAATTCCAAGATGTATTGCAGGTAAGTGGCACAAACACCCGACGTTTCGGTCCAGTTTGTAGGACCGAAACGTTGGGTGTTTGTACCACTTACCTGCAATACATCTTGGAATTCAGGTTGCCTGGTGTGTGGTCTCGTTATTTCTGGAAAGCCTGCTACAAAGTCTGCCCCATATAGTTACTGGAGTAATAATTATGATTCAACATTTAATTATTATTCAATTGAATTTATATAGTCACAATATAGTAAATATTGCTTTTGTGTGCGGTATGATGAACACATTTAGTAAGGTTAATACCCTGGTTAAGTTCTGCCTTGCGTCTGTGTCAAAAGCTTAGGTTCCAAGTGCAGGCCCATGTACTAAAATATATAAGGGAATGCCGGCTCTCTAATTCTTTATATGAAAATGACAGCTGGGGCGACCAAGACGGATCGCGTGTACTCAGATTTGCAATTCTAAGGACGTTCTCTCCAAAGGATCCATTAAAACCAGATTTAAATGGAGTTACCATGGGGTTGGTATGTCTTTACAACTACAGGCTAGCAAGAATTAAATGTTTTGTACAGTATGTGTTGGTGTACAAACCAATGTACGTGGTTGTTATAATGATATTCTACACATTTTTACATGTAACCAGTTGCAGATACATTAATTTCACCCACAAATTACATTTAATATGTATATATCTGAGGGGTTATCTGGAATATGATGGTGCTGGTTAAGTACTTGGAGAGACTTATGGAGTCTTTTATACTCTGATTAAAGTCGAAATAAATGAAAGTCCTCGATTTCAGGTCATAAATGTGTCCCCGGTCAAGGGAAAGTGATAAACAATCAAGACACTCCCCTACAGACTTGTAAAGGTATTTAGAGACCCGTTTTGTGGTTGATCCCTTTCATACACTCAAGCATCTACGTGACATTTATCAACATGGCTTTCTTTCTATTGTACTCTTTTTCCATAGGAGAAATTCTCTACCCGCAGATTAGTGAAGTGCTCAGGGACGAGAATGCGGTAAACACTCCCTAATTGGAATGCATGTTAAATGTGGTGAGAGATAATATAATGTGTACAGTTGCATTTATGCTTGTACTGTACTTCTTTTACATCTGACATTCAGCTCTCGTGACATGTTTTACAGGAACATTTATCACGACTCCATATATTAACCAAACTGTGATGGTAATAACAACAGCCAAACCAGGATTTGATACTAAACATTGTGCCTTTAAAAACAAAAAACAGAAACAATGCACATTTATGCTTTCAAACAAATAGTTAAGAAATGAAAAAACACATGGATTTTTACTGGCTGCTCAACAGCTAAATCAGGTTTCAAATTAAACTAAGGAGTACTGAAGAAAGCTTATGTTACTAAATCCTTTGTTCCATTTTTTAGAAGTTACCGTCATTTCACCATACCTGGTGTTGGTCCTTTGTACTCTTCTAGGTGAGCTCCAAGTATTGGGACCTCTTGGGCTCCAGCTGTATCCCCTCTGAGCCAAAGAACCTTGAAGCAGAATGAAAATTCATATACCGAGATTTGGTCATAGGAATGACAGGCTGTCGTAATTTACTTCTGTTGTAAACATGTTGTTTTCATTGGAATTAGACAGTCAATACACATTTGAAGTGAGATAATATCATAGGTAAGTTGGCAAGAGAAAACTGTGCTGTGATGAGTAACAAAATAATACCTATAACAGAAAACCTGCTGCACTGCACCTTCCTATATCGATGTTCTCTCTTGGTCATCATACCATAAATATGTCAGTATATCTACTCGTTCCATACTCAAAAATAATTCAAAACGTGTGTGAAGTCTGCTTCTCAACAGGTTAACTACAGATTTGACAATCAATTAGGTAAGATTGTTTTTCTCTGTACCTGTTCCCAAATCTCTGTCACCCAGAGTACACCAAATTATTGTAAAATGAACTTGCACTGCAAATTGATAATGAAATACATTGCTAAGTGTTCTAAACAACTTACCAGAGGCACTTGGACTCAGAGATAATGTACGATTTGAAAGAGCAGGATATTCATTCTGCAAATCAAATAGTTCTATATTATGCAAAGCACAGACTTATTATTTCTTACCTTAACTACTAAACATTGCTAATAAACATTATTTGAATTTAAACCGGTCACCAAAAGAACAGGAAATTTGGCATACTTTCTAGGAGCACGTGCCGTCCGACTTAAGAATGTAAACTGGCGATGCAATAAGGATTAAGCAATATAACATTGTCTCTTCAACTTTGTTAGCCCTTCACAGTTTAAAGTACAAAATTGAGACCACTGCAACATTAAAAAAAAAAAAAAAAGCTGTGTGTGCTGAGCACGCGCATAGTAAGTGAAACTTCTTTGACTTTTGTCACAGAAATTGTATTTGTGTTGGTGATGTTTTAATTAAAAATCAAAATACAATTTCAGTTACAAAACGCAAATAAATTTGACTTAGAATGCGCGTGCTCGGCACACATCCCATGTATTAGCTATTTGCACTAAGTGTGAATTCCTTGTGTGTATGTGTGTCAGTGTGTGTGTCAGTCAGTCAGTCAGTCAGTCAGTGTGTGTGTGTGTATGTCAGTCAGTCAGTCAGTGTGTGTGTCAGTCAGTGTGTGTGTGTGTGTCAGTCAGTGTGTGTGTATGTGTGTCAGTCAGTGTGTATGTGTAAGTCAGTGTGTGTGTCAGTCAGTGTTTGGGTGGGTCAGAGTGTGCGGGGGGGTGTGGGTGAGTCAGTCAGTGTGCGGGGAGGGGTGGGTGAGTCAGTCAGTGTGCGGGGAGGGGTGGGTCAGTCAGTCAGTGTGTGGGGAGGTGTGGGTGAGTCAGTCAGTGTGCGGGGAGGGGTGGGTCAGTCAGTCAGTGTGCGGGGAGGTGTGGGTGGGTCAGTCAGTCAGTGTGCGGGGAGGTGTGGGTGGGTCAGTCAGTCAGTGTGCGGGGAGGTGTGGGTGGGTCAGTCAGTCAGTGTGCGGGGAGGTGTGGGTGGGTCAGTCAGTCAGTGTGCGGGGAGGTGTGGGTGGGTCAGTCAGTCAGTGTGCGGGGAGGTGTGGGTGGGTCAGTCAGTCAGTGTGCGGGGAGGTGTGGGTGGGTCAGTCAGTCAGTGTGCGGGGAGGTGTGGGTGGGTCAGTCAGTCAGTGTGCGGGGAAGTGTGGGTGGGTGGGTCAGTCAGTCAGTGTGCGGGGAAGTGTGGGTTGGTGGGTCAGTCAGTCATTGTGCGTGGAGGTGTGTGTGGGTGGGTCAGTCAGACAGACAGTGTGCGGGGAGGTGTGGGTGGGTCAGTCAGTGAGTGTGCGGGGAGGTGTGGGTGGGTCAGTCAGTCAGTCAGTGTGCGGGGAGGTGTGGGTCAGTCAGTCAGTCAGTGTGCGGGGAGGTGTGGGTGGGTCAGTCAGTGTGTGGGGGGGTGGGTGGGTCAGTCAGTGTGTCAGTCAGTGTGTGGGGGGGGGTGGGTGGGTCAGTCAGTGTGTGGGGGGGGGTGGGTGGGTCAGTCAGTGTGTGGGGGGTTCAGTCAGTGTGTGGGGGGCGGGGGTGGGTGGGTCAGTCAGTGTGTGGGGGGGTGGGTGGGTCAGTCAGTGTGTGGGGGGGGTGGGTGGGTCAGTCAGTGTGTGGGGGGGTGGGTGAGTCAGTGTGTAGGGGGGTGGGTGGGTCAGTCAGTGTGTGTTCAGTCAGTGTGTGGGGGGGTGGGTGGGTCAGTCAGTGTGGGGGGGGGGTGGGTGGGTCAGTCAGTGTGTGGGGGGGGGTGGGTGGGTCAGTCAGTGTGTGGGGGGGGTAGGTGGGTCAGTCAGTGTGTGGGGGGTGGGTGGGTCAGTCAGTGTGTGCGGGGAGGTGTGGGTGGGTCAGTCAGTCAGTGTGTGGGGAGGTGTGGGTGGGTCAGTCAGTCAGTGTGCGGGGAGGTGTGGGTGGGTCAGTCAGTCAGTGTGCGGGGAGGTGTGGGTGGGTCAGTCAGTCAGTGTGCGGGGAGGTGTGGGTGGGTCAGTCAGTCAGTGTGCGGGGAGGTGTGGGTGGGTCAGTCAGTCAGTGTGCGGGGAGGTGTGGGTGGGTCAGTCAGTCAGTGTGCGGGGAGGTGTGGGTGGGTCAGTCAGTCAGTGTGCGGGGAAGTGTGGGTGGGTGGGTCAGTCAGTCAGTGTGCGGGGAAGTGTGGGTGGGTGGGTCAGTCAGTCATTGTGCGTGGAGGTGTGTGTGGGTGGGTCAGTCAGACAGACAGTGTGCGGGGAGGTGTGGGTGGGTCAGTCAGTCAGTGTGCGGGGAGGTGTGGGTGGGTCAGTCAGTCAGTCAGTGTGCGGGGAGGTGTGGGTGGGTCAGTCAGTGTGTGGGGGGGTGGGTGGGTCAGTCAGTGTGTGGGGGGGTGGGTGGGTCAGTCAGTGTGTGGGGGGGGGTGGGTGGCTCAGTCAGTGTGTGGGGGGGGGGGGGGTGGGTCAGTCAGTGTGTGGGGGGTTCAGTCAGTGTGTGGGGGGGGTGGGTGGGTCAGTCAGTGTGTGGGGGGGTGGGTGGGTCAGTCAGTGTGTGGGGGGGTGGGTGGGTCAGTCAGTGTGTGGGGGGGTGGGTGAGTCAGTGTGTAGGGGGGGTGGGTGGGTCAGTCAGTGTGTGGGGGGGTGGGTGGGTCAGTCAGTGTGTGGGGGGGGTGGGTGGGTCAGTCAGTGTGGGGGGGGGGTTGGTGGGTCAGTCAGTGTGTGGGGGGGGGGTGGGTGGGTCAGTCAGTGTGTGGGGGGGGGGTGGGTCAGTCAGTGTGTGGGGGGGTGGGTGGGTCAGTAAGTGTGTGGGGGGGGGGGTGGGTGGGTCAGTCAGTGTGTGGGGGGGGTGGGTGCGTCAGTCAGTGTGTGGGGGGGGGTCAGTCAGTGTGTGGGGGGGGTGGGTGGGTCAGTCAGTGTGTGGGGGTGGGTGGGTCAGTCAGTGTGTGGGGGGGTGGGTGGGTGGGTCAGTCAGTGTGTGGGGGGGGGTGGGTCAGTCAGTGTGTGGGGGGGGGGGTGGGTGGGTCAGTCAGTGTGTGGGTCAGTCACTGTGGGGGGGGTGTGGGTGGGTCAGTCAGTGTGTGGGGGGGGGGGGTGGGTCAGTCAGTGTGTGTCGGGGGGGGTGGGTTCAGTCAGTGTGTGTGTGGGGGGGGGGGGTCAGTCAGTGTGTGTGGGGGGGGGGGGTCAGTCAGTGTGTGTGGGGGGGGGGCGGGTGGGTCAGTCAGTGTGTGGGGGGGGTGGGTGGGTCAGTCAGTGTGTGGGGGGGGTGGGTGGGTCAGTCAGTGTGTGGGGGGGGGTCAGTCAGTGTGTGGGGGGGTGGGTGGGTCAGTCAGTGTGTGGGGGGGGGTGGGGGGGTCAGTCAGTGACGGGGGGGGTGGGTGGGTCAGTCAGTGTGTGGGGGGGGTGTGGGGGTCAGTCAGTGTGTGGGGGGGTGGGGGGGGTCAGTCAGTGTGTGTGGGGGGGGTCAGTCAGTGGGTGGGGTCAGTCAGTGTGTGGGGGAGGGGGTCAGTGAGTGTGTGGGGGTGTGTGTCAGTGTGTGTGTCAGTCAGTGTGTATGTGTGTGTGTGTATGTGAGTCAGTGTGTGTGTATGTGAGTCAGTATGTGTGTATGTGTCAGTGTGTATGTGTCAGTGTGTATGTATGTGTGTGTGTGTGTGTGTGTCCTGCCCCCCTTTCTCCTGACTCTCCCCAGCACACTTGTCCTCCCCCCAGCACACCCCCCCAGCACACTTGTCCTCCCCCCAGCACCCTTATCCTTTCCCTGCACCAAGACCCTTTCAGCATTCCCCCCCCCCCCCGTTCCTACCAGATCGCGGCACAGAGGAGATGGAGGCAGTGTCGGCGGGGGGAGAGGGAGAAGCGCGTCATCGTCAGCTGGAGCCAACTCGGAGGCTTCTGATGGTGCTGTGGGGGACGTGGGGGACGCAGCGCACTCATCACCCCCCTCCTCCCCCCCCCGTTTCCGGAGCAGTTCTATGCCTCGGCCGGGGCATGCACCGGGAGGAGAGGCCGCAGGAGATCAGTGCCTGCATAGAGCCCCGGGGAGCAGTGTGGGCTTCAGTGTCCCTGTGAGGAGAGTCATGGCGTCTCGAGCGTCGCCATGACTACCGGGCATGCGCAGCATATCAATGGGCGGGGAACAGGCGGGGAATCAGCGGCGCCGTCACAACTGCGCATACGCGGCATGGCAGCGGCCGTTAGGAGCGCCGCATTTGTCACGATGTGTGGGGGGGGTGGGGCTGGGGGGGGGAGGGGGCTTAGGGGGGGGAGCGATTAGGAGCGGCGCCGGCGGCGATCTGATTTGTGGAGCGGGTGTGATGTCAGTGTTGGGGTCGGGCTGAGCCAGAACACAGCCCGGCCTCAACTGCCAGCACTGACGTCACATCCGTTTCATTTCTGTCTCCACAATTCTTTTTTGCCCCATCACGAATGAGGTGCCACTAAGGAAGTTTCACTTCAAAAAAAGTTTGCACTCACTATAATCAGTTTTTCTCAACAATCTTCTCAGGACAACTCAAATGTTAGGAATAACAAATTAATTACCAAGCATGTGTGCAATTATATTAAATATGAATGTGTGATGGATATAACCAGCCAATAGCCTAGCTAAGGTGCCCAAGTGAGAAGATTGAGAGAAAGTGTCGCAGACACACACAATTACAAGTTGCTATAAAACTACTTCAGAGCAATTTGCAGTCAGCTCTGAAGTGGGATCCAGCAGAACTTTCTAATGCACTAATTTGCACAGAACGATAGCCTACAAAGTGAAAAAAGATCCCAGCTCTGCAAGCTGAGGCAAAGAGACTAGTAACAGGCACTGGCATTCACGGACCGTTCTACTCCAAAAAGCTCAAATGGCTAAAATTCAACTAAAGCGTATTTTTGGAACAAAGGATCAGAGTTACAGTTTTGATTTGATTCAATAAGGTGGGTGGGGAGGGAGAGAACCCATACACTGCACTATATCCAGGAGGAAGATTAGAAAACAGACTTTGGCTTAGTCAGTATGCACTCTGTTCTAGAACCATAACAGTAAAATACATTTGCAAGACCAAAAAGGCAGATTGACTTACTGGATAATGACTAGAGTTGCCATTGTACGAGGCTTCGAAAACACTCTCAGTCATGCCAGTCCTTTCCCACTGGGGACACCGGTTTGCTATATAATAAGATTGTGGCTGCAATGCACCCGACATATGGCTTTCTGGTATACTTCTGTGCCTTTTAAGCTTTGAAAAAGACAGATCATCACTTGCTGCCCTTTTACGTCTGCTTGACACTGGTGAATTGATCAGAGCATTTACAGTTTCTGATACTTGCGTTTCTTGGCTAATTGCGTTTAGGATTCTTCGCCTGGGCAAAAACATCGGATGTGGATCCCCTAAAACTAGTTTCCTGTACACGGTTTTAAGTTCTGAACTGGTTTTAGCAGGACTTTTCACTATAGGAAATGTGGAAAAAGAATGCCTTCTTCTTATGGTGCCTTGAATCTCTTTGGGCCACATAATCAGCCCTACATGGTTAGAAGTCTGTGCTGGTGACTTTATCTCACAATTCTCCAGCTTCCTTTGATTCAGCAACGCCGCAGACAACAGTTTTGATGGCGATTCACCAACTTGATAGCTTTCTCTTGGACCCAATAATGAAGAACATGGAAGTACACATCTGGTAAACCATGCGTCACTTTTACGCAAACATTCTGGCCTTGATGCGATGCCGCTCTCATTACAGATTTCGTTAGTAAAAGTCTGGTCTGTGGGAAGGGTATGTGACAAAAAAGAAGCTTGCAGTAGATTCGGCTTTGCAACTTGAAGACTTTGTTCTGTGTAAGGATCTCTGGAGCACAAGCTCCTCTGCCCACGTTCAGCAATACCGGAATTGTTCAAATCGCTTGTATCTTCAGGTCTCCAAGGCATGTGGGAATTTGCCTCATAATTAACAGTGCAACACGCTTTCTCTTTCTTAGAAATTGGGCCCAGCAGCGACTTTGAAAGCCTGGATGTGGGAATCTCTCTTTTTACTCTGGTAAGATCTGTCTTGTGCTTGTTAGCGTACCAAACATTGCGTCTGTAGTATTGAAGTACATTAACGGCTGCCCATTTTTTGCTTTGGATTTCCATCAGTCTGCTGAAAAATTGTATCATATTCGGATAAAAGTCAGCAAGAGTGACATCCCCGAATTCAGAGAAATTAGAGTCGTTACAGTCCACAGATTCTGGCTTATCTGTTTCACTGTCCTCCCCTTCCGTAAAACAAAGTGTCTGCTTACATGCTCCTGCTGTACTATCCGACGCCAACTGTCTATTGTGTCTACCAATAAATCTTTTCAGTTGTGTGGCAATGGAGACTTTTAGAGGAGAAGCAAAAGAACGGGAAGCATTGGTACTTTTATGTTCAAGATATCCAAGAGAAATATCTTCTCTGTTACCTGGAAAATGAAAATTTATAACGTTATCAATTACATTTTAAAGATCTAAAAAAAGTCAATAATTGTTCAGCTTTAACACTGTGTATTTATTCTGCAGTTGTTTTTGTAACTGGATTGGACAAGTCCCATGACCTGCATTATTTTCAGCTCTGTGACCTCCTAGTTCCAGACATACCTTCGGTGAAGTTACCGCTGTGGAAGCAGGAGATTTAAATGGCCATGATTCCAGCTTCCTATTGGCCTGCGATTTGAACGGACATTTAATTTCCCTGGAGGCTTTATACCAGTAATTTGCACCAGCATATAGTAAGATTCAGCTCCGGGGAACTCCCCAAAACTAATAAAAACCAGCCGGGTTTGCCGCGAGATCTTTGATAGATGTACAATGTTCTGTTACGTATGCTGTAGAATAGGGGCTAGTGAATATATTCTGTCATGATGTAACAATGTGACAAAACATTGACATAATGCTAACTCAGATCACACAAGCTTTCCATCTGCAATGACACACCCTCTGTGAAGTGAAGTAATGCACCATTATAACAGTGACGTCACTTCCATTCACATAAATGAAAGTTAATGCACCATTGATTGTACAGTACAGCACATTGCTTCTCACCATAAAAGAGACCGCAGTTCCTAAACAACCAACTGGACAAGACAGATATCAGATTTTTCAGTGAATGGTTTCCAAATCAACCAATTTTGTCTACAAGGTCCTTGAGCAATCTACCAAACATTACTATACAGATGCAGCCTTGGTCGTATCAGGTAGAATAAACCCACTGAAAGCAGCCATGGTTTTTACGGTTCGTTCCCCGAGCCGCAGCGTTTTGCTTTTCTTCACACAGCTCTGGCGATAGTAATACTGGCTACATCTGTATCCAATACAAAGGCAGAGAATGGCGGGGGAGGGGGGCATTTTTTATTACCGTGTTTATTTTTCATTGGCGAAACTTTTACAGAAAAATATTTTTCTCCTGTGCGTTCAACCTACAAAAAAAAGAAAAGAAAAAGATAATAGATCACGTCCTAACTAAGGCCTCGTCCAGGCTCTTCGCTTGCGTGCTGAGGCGCAGGGAAAGCGTTGTCTTTCCCTGGCCTTGCGGTTGCTTGCCCTGCGCTCCGTCAGGGGGCGGGTCAGTTCCGTCACGGAGCTGGTCCGCCCTCATTGGGCGAACCGCTCACGTGACCGGCAAGCGCTTGATTTTTTTGGATTTTTAAAATTGGGTAAGACCTACGGTTCCGCGCGCTTGCGGAAGCGTAAGCGAGCCCCTACTGAAGCCGCTCTAATTGCGACTGTAGGGGCTCAGTGCTGAACGGGAGCGCGCGTCAGCATGCTTCAGCAAGCAAGTGCTTACCATGGACGAGGCCTAAAGGTGTAATTAGCAGTGACATCTACAAGTCATACTCTACATTTTACTTGCCAATTTCCTATCAAATGGCAGAAAAGCCAATTGGCTACAGATCATAGAATTTACTTAGTAAAAAGTCATTTATTTATAAAGAGATAATATTTAGCAGCGCAGTACAACGGGCTGTGAAAGACCATAACAATAAAATGACATTAACAGACAATAAGCAAGGAGGGCCTTGCTCAAAGGATACAGTCCAAAACGTGAGGGCGTGCAAGTTACAGTGGGGAAGAAAAAAGGAAGGGTGTGTGCCGAGCATGCGCGTTCTAAGTGAAACTTCTTTGTGTTTTGTCACTGACATTGTATTTTGATTGTTATGATTTTGATTGAATTAAAGACTTGAGTATAATTTTTTTTCCTGCAGAAATTTCCATAATACCAGTTGGAAAAGATGATACAATTGACTTATGATAACTAAAGTAAGATATACAGGTAAACCCCGTTATAGCGCGACCCGTTATAACGCGGTTTTCACGTGGCTCCCGTTTAAAAATAAATAAATATATAAATCAAAAATTTTTTTTACATGTTTTTTTGCACACTGCACGCTTCACACTGCACACACTGCACACACACTCTCACTGCACACACACACACTCTCACTGCACACACACACTCACTGCACACACACTCTCACTGCACCACTGCACACACTCACAGGACACTACATACTCACAGGACACTGCACACACTGACTGCACACTGCACACACACTGCACACACTCACAGGTTCTGGCCGTATACTGGGGGGACGGGGACGACTCCCATTAACCCCTGACTATACCGGTGATACGCTTATCACAATGCCTTTCTGGTCTGTGCTGAAGCAGGGCATTCTGGCAGCCAAGTGGCTTGACCTTTATTAGTGAGCCTGGTTACCCCCTCTCGGAACCACAGACTTAGAAATCGCCAGCTCATATACAGTGCATAAAATATATTTATATATATACCCTTATACACCATTTTAATAAAAAATATCACAAAATTCTTCTAAGTCCCTCGGGAAGAGTGAAAGACGCGCACGTTCATTTTCAGAGCTCCTAGACCTTCCTATAAGAAGTTAGCCAAAAAGTAGCTTCGAAAAACGCTTAGGTTAAGTTTCAGAGTTGCTTCTAATGTACCAAAGCTGGACTTAGACATAATTTCACTCTCACAACATTATGGCTGGTTGGAGACAGTCCGAACCACAAGTACCGGGTCCATGGTTCTGGCCGTATACTGGGGGGACGGGGACGACTCCCATTAACCCCTGACTATACCGGGGATACGCTTATCACAATGCCTTTCTGGTCTGTGCTGAAGCAGGGCATTCTGGCAGCCAAGTGGCTTGACCTTTATTAGTGAGCCTGGTCACCCCCTCTCGGAACCACAGACTTAGAAATCGCCAGCTCATATACAGTGCATAAAATATATTTATATATATACCCTTATACACCATTTTAATAAAAAATATCACAAAATTCTTCTAAGTCCCTCGGGAAGAGTGGAAGACGCGCACGTTCATTTTCAGAGCTCCCAGACCTTCCTATAAGAAGTTAGCCAAAAAGTAGCTTCGAAAAACGCTTAGGTTAAGTTTCAGAGTTGCTTCTAATGTACCAAAGCTGGACTTAGACATAATTTCACTCTCACAACATTATGGCTGGTTGGAGAGAGTCCGAACCACAAGTACCGGGTCCATGGTTCTGGCCGTATACTGGGGGGACGGGGACGACTCCCATTAACCCCTGACTATACCGGTGATACGCTTATCACAATGCCTTTCTGGTCTGTGCTGAAGCAGGGCATTCTGGCAGCCAAGTGGCTTGACCTTTATTAGTGAGCCTGGTTACCCCCTCTCGGAACCACAGACTTAGAAATCGCCAGCTCATATACAGTGCATAAAATATATTTATATATATACCCTTATACACCATTTTAATAAAAAATATCACAAAATTCTTCTAAGTCCCTCGGGAAGAGTGAAAGACGCGCACGTTCATTTTCAGAGCTCCTAGACCTTCCTATAAGAAGTTAGCCAAAAAGTAGCTTCGAAAAACGCTTAGGTTAAGTTTCAGAGTTGCTTCTAATGTACCAAAGCTGGACTTAGACATAATTTCACTCTCACAACATTATGGCTGGTTGGAGACAGTCCGAACCACAAGTACCGGGTCCATGGTTCTGGCCGTATACTGGGGGGACGGGGACGACTCCCATTAACCCCTGACTATACCGGGGATACGCTTATCACAATGCCTTTCTGGTCTGTGCTGAAGCAGGGCATTCTGGCAACCAAGTGGCTTGACCTTTATTAGTGAGCCTGGTCACCCCCTCTCGGAACCACAGACTTAGAAATCGCCAGCTCATATACAGTGCATAAAATATATTTATATATATACCCTTATACACCATTTTAATAAAAAATATCACAAAATTTTTCTAAGTCCCTCGGGAAGAGTGAAAGACGCGCACGTTCATTTTCAGAGCTCCTAGACCTTCCTATAAGAAGTTAGCCAAAAAGTAGCTTCGAAAAACGCTTAGGTTAAGTTTCAGAGTTGCTTCTAATGTACCAAAGCTGGACTTAGACATAATTTCACTCTCACAACATTATGGCTGGTTGGAGACAGTCCGAACCACAAGTACCGGGTCCATGGTTCTGGCCGTATACTGGGGGGACGGGGACGACTCCCATTAACCCCTGACTATACCGGGGATATGCTTATCACAATGCCTTTCTGGTCTGTGCTGAAGCACGGCATTCTGGCAGCCAAGTGGCTTGACCTTTATTAGTGAGCCTGGTTACCCCCTCTCGGAACCACAGACTTAGAAATCGCCAGCTCATATACAGTGCATAAAATATATTTATATATATACCCTTATACACCATTTTAATAAAAAATATCACAAAATTCTTCTAAGTCCCTCGGGAAGAGTGAAAGACGCGCACGTTCATTTTCAGAGCTCCTAGACCTTCCTATAAGAAGTTAGCCAAAAAGTAGCTTCGAAAAACGCTTAGGTTAAGTTTCAGAGTTGCTTCTAATGTACCAAAGCTGGACTTAGACATAATTTCACTCTCACAACATTATGGCTGGTTGGAGAGAGTCCGAACCACAAGTACCGGGTCCATGGTTCTGGCCGTATACTGGGGGGACGGGGACGACTCCCATTAACCCCTGACTATACCGGGGATACGCTTATCACAATGCCTTTCTGGTCTGTGCTGAAGCAGGGCATTCTGGCAGCCAAGTGGCTTGACCTTTATTAGTGAGCCTGGTTACCCCCTCTCGGAACCACAGACTTAGAAATCGCCAGCTCATATACAGTGCATAAAATATATTTATATATATACCCTTATACACCATTTTAATAAAAAATATCACAAAATTTTTCTAAGTCCCTCGGGAAGAGTGAAAGACGCGCACGTTCATTTTCAGAGCTCCTAGACCTTCCTATAAGAAGTTAGCCAAAAAGTAGCTTCGAAAAACGCTTAGGTTAAGTTTCAGAGTTGCTTCTAATGTACCAAAGCTGGACTTAGACATAATTTCACTCTCACAACATTATGGCTGGTTGGAGACAGTCCGAACCACAAGTACCGGGTCCATGGTTCTGGCCGTATACTGGGGGGACGGGGACGACTCCCATTAACCCCTGACTATACCGGGGATATGCTTATCACAATGCCTTTCTGGTCTGTGCTGAAGCACGGCATTCTGGCAGCCAAGTGGCTTGACCTTTATTAGTGAGCCTGGTTACCCCCTCTCGGAACCACAGACTTAGAAATCGCCAGCTCATATACAGTGCATAAAATATATTTATATATATACCCTTATACACCATTTTAATAAAAAATATCACAAAATTCTTCTAAGTCCCTCGGGAAGAGTGAAAGACGCGCACGTTCATTTTCAGAGCTCCTAGACCTTCCTATAAGAAGTTAGCCAAAAAGTAGCTTCGAAAAACGCTTAGGTTAAGTTTCAGAGTTGCTTCTAATGTACCAAAGCTGGACTTAGACATAATTTCACTCTCACAACATTATGGCTGGTTGGAGAGAGTCCGAACCACAAGTACCGGGTCCATGGTTCTGGCCGTATACTGGGGGGACGGGGACGACTCCCATTAACCCCTGACTATACCGGGGATACGCTTATCACAATGCCTTTCTGGTCTGTGCTGAAGCAGGGCATTCTGGCAGCCAAGTGGCTTGACCTTTATTAGTGAGCCTGGTTACCCCCTCTCGGAACCACAGACTTAGAAATCGCCAGCTCATATACAGTGCATAAAATATATTTATATATATACCCTTATACACCATTTTAATAAAAAATATCACAAATTTCTTCTAAGTCCCTAGGGAAGAGTGAAAGACGCGCACGTTCATTTTCAGAGCTCCTAGACCTTCCTATAAGAAGTTAGCCAAAAAGTAGCTTCGAAAAACGCTTAGGTTAAGTTTGAGTTGCTTCTAATGTACCAAAGCAGGACTTAGACATAATTTCACTCTCACAACATTATGGCTGGTTGGAGAGAGTCCGAACCACAAGTACCGGGTCCATGGTTCTGGCCGTATACTGGGGGGATGGGGACGACTCCCATTAACCCCTGACTATACCGGGGATACGCTTATCACAATGCCTTTCTGGTCTGTGCTGAAGCAGGGCATTCTGGCAGCCAAGTGGCTTGACCTTTATTAGTGAGCCTGGTTACACCCTCTCGGAACCACAGACTTAGAAATCGCCAGCTCATATACAGTGCATAAAATATATTTATATATATACCCTTATACACCATTTAATAAAAAATATCACAAAATTCTTCTAAGTCCCTCGGGAAGAGTGAAAGACGCGCACGTTCATTTTCAGAGCTCCTAGACCTTCCTATAAGAAGTTAGCCAAAAAGTAGCTTCGAAAAACGCTTAGGTTAAGTTTCAGAGTTGCTTCTAATGTACCAAAGCTGGACTTAGACATAATTTCACTCTCACAACATTATGGCTGGTTGGAGACAGTCCGAACCACAAGTACCGGGTCCATGGTTCTGGCCGTATACTGGGGGGACGGGGACGACTCCCATTAACCCCTGACTATACCGGGGATACGCTTATCACAATGCCTTTCTGGTCTGTGCTGAAGCAGGGCATTCTGGCAGCCAAGTGGCTTGACCTTTATTAGTGAGCCTGGTTACCCCCTCTCGGAACCACAGACTTAGAAATCGCCAGCTCATATACAGTGCATAAAATATATTTATATATATATACCCTTATACACCATTTAATAAAAAATATCACAAAATTCTTCTAAGTCCCTCGGGAAGAGTGAAAGACGCGCACGTTCATTTTCAGAGCTCCTAGAACTTCCTATAAGAAGTTAGCCAAAAAGTAGCTTCGAAAAACGCTTAGGTTAAGTTTCAGAGTTGCTTCTAATGTACCAAAGCTGGACTTAGACATAATTTCACTCTCACAACATTATGGCTGGTTGGAGACAGTCCGAACCACAAGTACCGGGTCCATGGTTCTGGCCGTATACTGGGGGGACGGGGACGACTCCCATTAACCCCTGACTATACCGGGGATACGCTTATCACAATGCCTTTCTGGTCTGTGCTGAAGCAGGGCATTCTGGCAGCCAAGTGGCTTGACCTTTATTAGTGAGCCTGGTTACCCCCTCTCGGAACCACAGACTTAGAAATCGCCAGCTCATATACAGTGCATAAAATATATTTATATATATACCCTTATACACCATTTAATAAAAAATATCACAAAATTCTTCTAAGTCCCTCGGGAAGAGTGAAAGACGCGCACGTTCATTTTCAGAGCTCCTAGAACTTCCTATAAGAAGTTAGCCAAAAAGTAGCTTCGAAAAACGCTTAGGTTAAGTTTCAGAGTTGCTTCTAATGTACCAAAGCTGGACTTAGACATAATTTCACTCTCACAACATTATGGCTGGTTGGAGACAGTCCGAACCACAAGTACCGGGTCCATGGTTCTGGCCGTATACTGGGGGGACGGGGACGACTCCCATTAACCCCTGACTATACCGGGGATACGCTTATCACAATGCCTTTCTGGTCTGTGCTGAAGCAGGGCATTCTGGCAGCCAAGTGGCTTGACCTTTATTAGTGAGCCTGGTTACCCCCTCTCGGAACCACAGACTTAGAAATCGCCAGCTCATATACAGTGCATAAAATATATTTATATATATACCCTTATACACCATTTTAATAAAAAATATCACAAATTTCTTCTAAGTCCCTAGGGAAGAGTGAAAGACGCGCACGTTCATTTTCAGAGCTCCTAGACCTTCCTATAAGAAGTTAGCCAAAAAGTAGCTTCGAAAAACGCTTAGGTTAAGTTTCAGAGTTGCTTCTAATGTACCAAAGCTGGACTTAGACATAATTTCACTCTCACAACATTATGGCTGGTTGGAGAGAGTCCGAACCACAAGTACCGGGTCCATGGTTCTGGCCGTATACTGGGGGGACGGGGACGACTCCCATTAACCCCTGACTATACCGGGGATACGCTTATCACAATGCCTTTCTGGTCTGTGCTGAAGCAGGGCATTCTGGCAGCCAAGTGGCTTGACCTTTATTAGTGAGCCTGGTTACCCCCTCTCGGAACCACAGACTTAGAAATCGCCAGCTCATATACAGTGCATAAAATATATTTATATATATATACCCTTATACACCATTTAATAAAAAATATCACAAAATTCTTCTAAGTCCCTCGGGAAGAGTGAAAGACGCGCACGTTCATTTTCAGAGCTCCTAGAACTTCCTATAAGAAGTTAGCCAAAAAGTAGCTTCGAAAAACGCTTAGGTTAAGTTTCAGAGTTGCTTCTAATGTACCAAAGCTGGACTTAGACATAATTTCACTCTCACAACATTATGGCTGGTTGGAGACAGTCCAAAGCGTTTTCTATCTTCCCCGCTTCAGCCCATGAAATATTGAGCTTCAAATGTGTTGTTAACTTTGTGTAAAAAAGTTGCTCACAGCTGTTCTAGGAACACATTGTGAAATCGCGTATATCTTTTCTTCTACACATAGGAATGTATTGTGCTTTGCTTTACACACTATTCTACAGTCAAGAGGAGAGAATTCATCAAGTTTAATAAGCAAAAACACTGTATATGTCGAATTTCAGCATTTTTGTGTGACCGGGAATACCACAGTCACAAGCCGAGATGCAGTTCCATAGAAACTTGCCATTTTACCGCTGAACCTAAAAATGGGTAGAAAGTACTTTTTCTCCCTTCCTGTTAATGCCACAGACTTCGCCTTTACAGGGCACACGTTTTCTATCTTCCCCGCTTCAGCCCATGAAATATTGAGCTTCAAATGTGTTGTTAACGTTGTGTAAAAAAGTTGCTCACAGCTGTTCTAGGAACACATTGTGAAATCGCGTATATCTTTGCTTCTACACATAGCAATGTATTGTGCTTTGCTTTACACATTATTCTGCAGTCAAGAGGAGAGAATCCATCAAGTTTAATAAGCAAAAACTCTGTATAAGTCGAATTTCAGCATTTTTGTGTGACCGGGAAAACCACAGTCACAAGCCGAGATTCAGTTCCATAGGAACTTGCCATTTTACCGCTGATGCTAAAAATGGGTAGAAAGTACTTTTTCTCCCTTCCTGTTAATGCCACAGACTTCGCCTTTACAGGGCACACGTTTTCTATCTTCCCCGCTTCAGCCCATGAAATATTGAGCTTCAAATGTGTTGTTAACGTTGTGTAAAAAAGTTGCTCACAGCTGTTTTGGGAACACATTGTGAAATCGCGTATATCTTTGCTTCTACACATAGGAATGTATTGTGCTTTGCTTTACACACTATTCTACAGTCAAGAGGAGAGAATTCATCAAGTTTAATAAGCAAAAACACTGTATAAGTCGAATTTCAGCATTTTTGTGTGACCGGGAAAACCACAGTCACAAGCCGAGATGCAGTTCCATAGAAACTTGCCGTTTTACCGCTGAACCTAAAAATGGGTAGAAAGTACTTTTTCTCCCTTCCTGTTAATGCCACAGACTTCGCCTTTACAGGGCACACGTTTTCTATCTTCCCCGCTTCAGCCCATGAAATATTGAGCTTCAAATGTGTTGTTAACGTGGTGTAAAAAAGTTGCTCACAGCTGTTCTAGGAACACATTGTGAAATCGCGTATATTTTTGCTTCTGCACATAGCAATGTATTGTGCTTTGCTTTACACACTATTCTACAGTCAAGAGGAGAGAATTCATCAAGTTTAATAAGCAAAAACACTGTATAAGTCGAATTTCAGCATTTTTGTGTGACCGGGAAAACCACAGTCACAAGTCGAGATGCAGTTCCATAGAAACTTGCCATTTTACCGCTGAACCTAAAAATGGGTAGAAAGTACTTTTTCTCCCTTCCTGTTAATGCCACAGACTTCGCCTTTACAGGGCACACGTTTTCTATCTTCCCCGCTTCAGCCCATGAAATATTGAGCTTCAAATGTGTTGTTAACGTGGTGTAAAAAAGTTGCTCACAGCTGTTCTAGGAACACATTGTGAAATCGCGTATATCTTTGCTTCTACACATAGGAATGTATTGTGCTTTGCTTTACACACTATTCTACAGTCAAGAGGAGAGAATTCATCAAGTTTAATAAGCAAAAACACTGTATAAGTCGAATTTCAGCATTTTTGTGTGACCGGGAAAACCACAGTCACAAGCCGAGATGCAGTTCCATAGAAACTTGCCATTTTACCGCTGAACCTAAAAATGGGTAGAAAGTACTTTTTCTCCCTTCCTGTTAATGCCACAGACTTCGCCTTTACAGGGCACACGTTTTCTATCTTCCCCGCTTCAGCCCATGAAATATTGAGCTTCAAATGTGTTGTTAACGTTGTGTAAAAAAGTTGCTCACAGATGTTTTGGGAACACATTGTGAAATCGCGTATATCTTTGCTTCTACACATAGAAATGTATTGTGCTTTGCTTTACACACTATTCTACAGTCAAGAGGAGAGAATTCATCAAGTTTAATAAGCAAAAACACTGTATAAGTCGAATTTCAGCATTTTTGTGTGACCGGGAAAACCACAGTCACAAGCCGAGATGCAGTTCCATAGAAACTTGCCGTTTTACCGCTGAACCTAAAAATGGGTAGAAAGTACTTTTTCTCCCTTCCTGTTAATGCCACAGACTTCGCCTTTACAGGGCACACGTTTTCTATCTTCCCCGCTTCAGCCCATGAAATATTGAGCTTCAAATGTGTTGTTAACGTGGTGTAAAAAAGTTGCTCACAGCTGTTCTAGGAACACATTATGAAATCGCGTATATCTTTGCTGCTACACATAGGAATGTATTGTGCTTTGCTTTACACACTATTCTACAGTCAAGAGGAGAGAATTTATCAAGTTTAATAAGCAAAAACACTGTATAAGTCGAATTTCAGCATTTTTGTGTGACCGGGAAAACCACAGTCACAAGCCGAGATGCAGTTCCATAGAAACTTGCCATTTTACCGCTGAACCTAAAAATGGGTAGAAAGTACTTTTTCTCCCTTCCTGTTAATGCCACAGACTTCGCCTTTACAGGGCACACGTTTTCTATCTTCCCCGCTTCAGCCCATGAAATATTGAGCTTCAAATGTGTTGTTAACGTTGTGTAAAAAAGTTGCTCACAGCTGTTTTGGGAACACATTGTGAAATCGCGTATATCTTTGTTTCTACACATAGGAATGTATTGTGCTTTGCTTTACACACTATTCTACAGTCAAGAGGAGAGAATTCATCAAGTTTAATAAGCAAAAACACTTTATAAGTCGAATTTCAGCATTTTTGTGTGACCGGGAAAACCACAGTCACAAGCCGAGATGCAGTTCCATAGAAACTTGCCGTTTTACCGCTGAACCTAAAAATGGGTAGAAAGTACTTTTTCTCCCTTCCTGTTAATGCCACAGACTTCGCCTTTACAGGGCACACGTTTTCTATCTTCCCCGCTTCAGCCCATGAAATATTGAGCTTCAAATGTGTTGTTAACGTGGTGTAAAAAAGTTGCTCACAGCTGTTCTAGGAACACATTGTGAAATCGCGTATATTTTTGCTTCTGCAGATAGCAATGTATTGTGCTTTGCTTTACACACTATTCTACAGTCAAGAGGAGAGAATTCATCAAGTTTAATAAGCAAAAACACTGTATAAGTCGAATTTCAGCATTTTTGTGTGACCGGGAAAACCACAGTCACAAGCCGAGATGCAGTTCCATAGAAACTTGCCATTTTACCGCTGAACCTAAAAATGGGTAGAAAGTACTTTTTCTCCCTTCCTGTTAATGCCACAGACTTCGCCTTTACAGGGCACACGTTTTCTATCTTCCCCGCTTCAGCCCATGAAATATTGAGCTTCAAATGTGTTGTTAACGTGGTGTAAAAAAGTTGCTCACAGCTGTTCTAGGAACACATTGTGAAATCGCGTATATTTTTGCTTCTGCACATAGCAATGTATTGTGCTTTGCTTTACACACTATTCTACAGTCAAGAGGAGAGAATTCATCAAGTTTAATAAGCAAAAACACTGTATAAGTCGAATTTCAGCATTTTTGTGTGACCGGGAAAACCACAGTCACAAGCCGAGATGCAGTTCCATAGAAACTTGCCATTTTACCGCTGAACCTAAAAATGGGTAGAAAGTACTTTTTCTCCCTTCCTGTTAATGCCACAGACTTCGCCTTTACAGGGCACACGTTTTCTATCTTCCCCGCTTCAGCCCATGAAATATTGAGCTTCAAATGTGTTGTTAACATTGTGTAAAAAAGTTGCTCACAGCTGTTCTAGGAACACATTGTGAAATCGCGTATATCTTTGCTTCTACACATAACAATGTATTGTGCTTTGCTTTACACACTATTCTACAGTCAAGAGGAGAGAATTCATCAAGTTTAATAAGCAAAAACACTGTATAAGTCGATTTTCAGCATTATTGTGTGACCGGGAAAACCACAGTCACAAGCCGAGATGCAGTTCCATAGAAACTTGCCATTTTACCGCTGAACCTAAAAATGGGTAGAAAGTACTTTTTTACCCTTCCTGTTAATGCCACAGACTTCGCCTTTACAGGGCACACGTTTTCTATCTTCCTCGCTTCAGCCCATGAAATATTGAGCTTCAAATGTGTTGTTAACATTGTGTAAAAAAGTTGCTCACAGTTGTTCTAGGAACACATTGTGAAATCGCGTATATCTTTGCTTCAACACATAGGAATGTATTGTGCTTTGCTTTACACACTATTCTACAGTCAAGAGGAGAGAATTCATCAAGTTTAATAAGCAAAAACACTGTATAAGTCGAATTTCAGCATTTTTGTGTGACCGGGAAAACCACAGTCACAAGCCGAGATGCAGTTCCATAGAAACTTGCCATTTTACCGCTGAACCTAAAAATGGGTAGAAAGTACTTTTTCTCCCTTCCTGTTAATGCCACAGACTTCGCCTTTACAGGGCACACGTTTTCTATCTTCCCCGCTTCAGCCCATGAAATATTGAGCTTCAAATGTGTTGTTAACGTGGTGTAAAAAAGTTGCTCACAGCTGTTCTAGGAACACATTGTGAAATCGCGTATATTTTTGCTTCTGCACATAGCAATGTATTGTGCTTTGCTTTACACACTATTCTACAGTCAAGAGGAGAGAATTCATCAAGTTTAATAAGCAAAAACACTGTATAAGTCGAATTTCAGCATTTTTGTGTGACCGGGAAAACCACAGTCACAAGTCGAGATGCAGTTCCATAGAAACTTGCCATTTTACCGCTGAACCTAAAAATGGGTAGAAAGTACTTTTTCTCCCTTCCTGTTAATGCCACAGACTTCGCCTTTACAGGGCACACGTTTTCTATCTTCCCCGCTTCAGCCCATGAAATATTGAGCTTCAAATGTGTTGTTAACGTGGTGTAAAAAAGTTGCTCACAGCTGTTCTAGGAACACATTGTGAAATCGCGTATATCTTTGCTTCTACACATAGGAATGTATTGTGCTTTGCTTTACACACTATTCTACAGTCAAGAGGAGAGAATTCATCAAGTTTAATAAGCAAAAACACTGTATAAGTCGAATTTCAGCATTTTTGTGTGACCGGGAAAACCACAGTCACAAGCCGAGATGCAGTTCCATAGAAACTTGCCATTTTACCGCTGAACCTAAAAATGGGTAGAAAGTACTTTTTCTCCCTTCCTGTTAATGCCACAGACTTCGCCTTTACAGGGCACACGTTTTCTATCTTCCCCGCTTCAGCCAAGTGAAATATTGAGCTTCAAATGTGTTGTTAACGTTGTGTAAAAAAGTTGCTCACAGATGTTTTGGGAACACATTGTGAAATCGCGTATATCTTTGCTTCTACACATAGAAATGTATTGTGCTTTGCTTTACACACTATTCTACAGTCAAGAGGAGAGAATTCATCAAGTTTAATAAGCAAAAACACTGTATAAGTCGAATTTCAGCATTTTTGTGTGACCGGGAAAACCACAGTCACAAGCCGAGATGCAGTTCCATAGAAACTTGCCATTTTACCGCTGAACCTAAAAATGGGTAGAAAGTACTTTTTCTCCCTTCCTGTTAATGCCACAGACTTCGCCTTTACAGGGCACACGTTTTCTATCTTCCCCGCTTCAGCCCATGAAATATTGAGCTTCAAATGTGTTGTTAACGTGGTGTAAAAAAGTTGCTCACAGCTGTTCTAGGAACACATTGTGAAATCGCGTATATTTTTGCTTCTGCACATAGCAATGTATTGTGCTTTGCTTTACACACTATTCTACAGTCAAGAGGAGAGAATTCATCAAGTTTAATAAGCAAAAACACTGTATAAGTCGAATTTCAGCATTTTTGTGTGACCGGGAAAACCACAGTCACAAGTCGAGATGCAGTTCCATAGAAACTTGCCATTTTACCGCTGAACCTAAAAATGGGTAGAAAGTACTTTTTCTCCCTTCCTGTTAATGCCACAGACTTCGCCTTTACAGGGCACACGTTTTCTATCTTCCCCGCTTCAGCCCATGAAATATTGAGCTTCAAATGTGTTGTTAACGTGGTGTAAAAAAGTTGCTCACAGCTGTTCTAGGAACACATTGTGAAATCGCGTATATCTTTGCTTCTACACATAGGAATGTATTGTGCTTTGCTTTACACACTATTCTACAGTCAAGAGGAGAGAATTCATCAAGTTTAATAAGCAAAAACACTGTATAAGTCGAATTTCAGCATTTTTGTGTGACCGGGAAAACCACAGTCACAAGCCGAGATGCAGTTCCATAGAAACTTGCCATTTTACCGCTGAACCTAAAAATGGGTAGAAAGTACTTTTTCTCCCTTCCTGTTAATGCCACAGACTTCGCCTTTACAGGGCACACGTTTTCTATCTTCCCCGCTTCAGCCCATGAAATATTGAGCTTCAAATGTGTTGTTAACGTGGTGTAAAAAAGTTGCTCACAGCTGTTCTAGGAACACATTGTGAAATCGCGTATATCTTTGCTTCTACACATAGGAATGTATTGTGCTTTGCTTTACACACTATTCTACAGTCAAGAGGAGAGAATTTATCAAGTTTAATAAGCAAAAACACTGTATAAGTCGAATTTCAGCATTTTTGTGTGACCGGGAAAACCACAGTCACAAGCCGAGATGCAGTTCCATAGAAACTTGCCATTTTACCGCTGAACCTAAAAATGGGTAGAAAGTACTTTTTCTCCCTTCCTGTTAATGCCACAGACTTCGCCTTTACAGGGCACACGTTTTCTATCTTCCCCGCTTCAGCCCATGAAATATTGAGCTTCAAATGTGTTGTTAACGTGGTGTAAAAAAGTTGCTCACAGCTGTTTTGGGAACACATTGTGAAATCGCGTATATCTTTGGTTCTACACATAGGAATGTATTGTGCTTTGCTTTACACACTATTCTACAGTCAAGAGGAGAGAATTCATCAAGTTTAATAAGCAAAAACACTGTATAAGTCGAATTTCAGCATTTTTGTGTGACCGGGAAAACCACAGTCACAAGCCGAGATGCAGTTCCATAGAAACTTGCCGTTTTACCGCTGAACCTAAAAATGGGTAGAAAGTACTTTTTCTCCCTTCCTGTTAATGCCACAGACTTCGCCTTTACAGGGCACACGTTTTCTATCTTCCCCGCTTCAGCCCATGAAATATTGAGCTTCAAATGTGTTGTTAACGTGGTGTAAAAAAGTTGCTCACAGCTGTTTTGGGAACACATTGTGAAATCGCGTATATCTTTGGTTCTACACATAGGAATGTATTGTGCTTTGCTTTACACACTATTCTACAGTCAAGAGGAGAGAATTCATCAAGTTTAATAAGCAAAAACACTGTATAAGTCGAATTTCAGCATTTTTGTGTGACCGGGAAAACCACAGTCACAAGCCGAGATGCAGTTCCATAGAAACTTGCCGTTTTACCGCTGAACCTAAAAATGGGTAGAAAGTACTTTTTCTCCCTTCCTGTTAATGCCACAGACTTCGCCTTTACAGGGCACACGTTTTCTATCTTCCCCGCTTCAGCCCATGAAATATTGAGCTTCAAATGTGTTGTTAACGTGGTGTAAAAAAGTTGCTCACAGCTGTTCTAGGAACACATTGTGAAATCGCGTATATTTTTGCTTCTGCACATAGCAATGTATTGTGCTTTGCTTTACACACTATTCTACAGTCAAGAGGAGAGAATTCATCAAGTTTAATAAGCAAAAACACTGTATAAGTCGAATTTCAGCATTTTTGTGTGACCGGGAAAACCACAGTCACAAGCCGAGATGCAGTTCCATAGAAACTTGCCATTTTACCGCTGAACCTAAAAATGGGTAGAAAGTACTTTTTCTCCCTTCCTGTTAATGCCACAGACTTCGCCTTTACAGGGCACACGTTTTCTATCTTCCCCGCTTCAGCCCATGAAATATTGAGCTTCAAATGTGTTGTTAACGTGGTGTAAAAAAGTTGCTCACAGCTGTTCTAGGAACACATTGTGAAATCGCGTATATCTTTGCTTCTACACATAGGAATGTATTGTGCTTTGCTTTACACACTATTCTACAGTCAAGAGGAGAGAATTTATCAAGTTTAATAAGCAAAAACACTGTATAAGTCGAATTTCAGCATTTTTGTGTGACCGGGAAAACCACAGTCACAAGCCGAGATGCAGTTCCATAGAAACTTGCCATTTTACCGCTGAACCTAAAAATGGGTAGAAAGTACTTTTTCTCCCTTCCTGTTAATGCCACAGACTTCGCCTTTACAGGGCACACGTTTTCTATCTTCCCCGCTTCAGCCCATGAAATATTGAGCTTCAAATGTGTTGTTAACGTGGTGTAAAAAAGTTGCTCACAGCTGTTTTGGGAACACATTGTGAAATCGCGTATATCTTTGTTTCTACACATAGGAATGTATTGTGCTTTGCTTTACACACTATTCTACAGTCAAGAGGAGAGAATTCATCAAGTTTAATAAGCAAAAACACTGTATAAGTCGAATTTCAGCATTTTTGTGTGACCGGGAAAACCACAGTCACAAGCCGAGATGCAGTTCCATAGAAACTTGCCGTTTTACCGCTGAACCTAAAAATGGGTAGAAAGTACTTTTTCTCCCTTCCTGTTAATGCCACAGACTTCGCCTTTACAGGGCACACGTTTTCTATCTTCCCCGCTTCAGCCCATGAAATATTGAGCTTCAAATGTGTTGTTAACGTGGTGTAAAAAAGTTGCTCACAGCTGTTCTAGGAACACATTGTGAAATCGCGTATATTTTTGCTTCTGCACATAGCAATGTATTGTGCTTTGCTTTACACACTATTCTACAGTCAAGAGGAGAGAATTCATCAAGTTTAATAAGCAAAAACACTGTATAAGTCGAATTTCAGCATTTTTGTGTGACCGGGAAAACCACAGTCACAAGCCGAGATGCAGTTCCATAGAAACTTGCCATTTTACCGCTGAACCTAAAAATGGGTAGAAAGTACTTTTTCTCCCTTCCTGTTAATGCCACAGACTTCGCCTTTACAGGGCACACGTTTTCTATCTTCCCCGCTTCAGCCCATGAAATATTGAGCTTCAAATGTGTTGTTAACGTGGTGTAAAAAAGTTGCTCACAGCTGTTCTAGGAACACATTGTGAAATCGCGTATATCTTTGCTTCTACACATAGGAATGTATTGTGCTTTGCTTTACACACTATTCTACAGTCAAGAGGAGAGAATTTATCAAGTTTAATAAGCAAAAACACTGTATAAGTCGAATTTCAGCATTTTTGTGTGACCGGGAAAACCACAGTCACAAGCCGAGATGCAGTTCCATAGAAACTTGCCATTTTACCGCTGAACCTAAAAATGGGTAGAAAGTACTTTTTCTCCCTTCCTGTTAATGCCACAGACTTCGCCTTTACAGGGCACACGTTTTCTATCTTCCCCGCTTCAGCCCATGAAATATTGAGCTTCAAATGTGTTGTTAACGTGGTGTAAAAAAGTTGCTCACAGCTGTTCTAGGAACACATTGTGAAATCGCGTATATTTTTGCTTCTGCACATAGCAATGTATTGTGCTTTGCTTTACACACTATTCTACAGTCAAGAGGAGAGAATTCATCAAGTTTAATAAGCAAAAACACTGTATAAGTCGAATTTCAGCATTTTTGTGTGACCGGGAAAACCACAGTCACAAGCCGAGATGCAGTTCCATAGAAACTTGCCATTTTACCGCTGAACCTAAAAATGGGTAGAAAGTACTTTTTCTCCCTTCCTGTTAATGCCACAGACTTCGCCTTTACAGGGCACACGTTTTCTATCTTCCCCGCTTCAGCCCATGAAATATTGAGCTTCAAATGTGTTGTTAACGTGGTGTAAAAAAGTTGCTCACAGCTGTTCTAGGAACACATTGTGAAATCGCGTATATCTTTGCTTCTACACATAGGAATGTATTGTGCTTTGCTTTACACACTATTCTACAGTCAAGAGGAGAGAATTTATCAAGTTTAATAAGCAAAAACACTGTATAAGTCGAATTTCAGCATTTTTGTGTGACCGGGAAAACCACAGTCACAAGCCGAGATGCAGTTCCATAGAAACTTGCCATTTTACCGCTGAACCTAAAAATGGGTAGAAAGTACTTTTTCTCCCTTCCTGTTAATGCCACAGACTTCGCCTTTACAGGGCACACGTTTTCTATCTTCCCCGCTTCAGCCCATGAAATATTGAGCTTCAAATGTGTTGTTAACGTGGTGTAAAAAAGTTGCTCACAGCTGTTTTGGGAACACATTGTGAAATCGCGTATATCTTTGTTTCTACACATAGGAATGTATTGTGCTTTGCTTTACACACTATTCTACAGTCAAGAGGAGAGAATTCATCAAGTTTAATAAGCAAAAACACTGTATAAGTCGAATTTCAGCATTTTTGTGTGACCGGGAAAACCACAGTCACAAGCCGAGATGCAGTTCCATAGAAACTTGCCGTTTTACCGCTGAACCTAAAAATGGGTAGAAAGTACTTTTTCTCCCTTCCTGTTAATGCCACAGACTTCGCCTTTACAGGGCACACGTTTTCTATCTTCCCCGCTTCAGCCCATGAAATATTGAGCTTCAAATGTGTTGTTAACGTGGTGTAAAAAAGTTGCTCACAGCTGTTCTAGGAACACATTGTGAAATCGCGTATATTTTTGCTTCTGCACATAGCAATGTATTGTGCTTTGCTTTACACACTATTCTACAGTCAAGAGGAGAGAATTCATCAAGTTTAATAAGCAAAAACACTGTATAAGTCGAATTTCAGCATTTTTGTGTGACCGGGAAAACCACAGTCACAAGCCGAGATGCAGTTCCATAGAAACTTGCCATTTTACCGCTGAACCTAAAAATGGGTAGAAAGTACTTTTTCTCCCTTCCTGTTAATGCCACAGACTTCGCCTTTACAGGGCACACGTTTTCTATCTTCCCCGCTTCAGCCCATGAAATATTGAGCTTCAAATGTGTTGTTAACGTGGTGTAAAAAAGTTGCTCACAGCTGTTCTAGGAACACATTGTGAAATCGCGTATATTTTTGCTTCTGCACATAGCAATGTATTGTGCTTTGCTTTACACACTATTCTACAGTCAAGAGGAGAGAATTCATCAAGTTTAATAAGCAAAAACACTGTATAAGTCGAATTTCAGCATTTTTGTGTGACCGGGAAAACCACAGTCACAAGCCGAGATGCAGTTCCATAGAAACTTGCCATTTTACCGCTGAACCTAAAAATGGGTAGAAAGTACTTTTTCTCCCTTCCTGTTAATGCCACAGACTTCGCCTTTACAGGGCACACGTTTTCTATCTTCCCCGCTTCAGCCCATGAAATATTGAGCTTCAAATGTGTTGTTAACATTGTGTAAAAAAGTTGCTCACAGCTGTTCTAGGAACACATTGTGAAATCGCGTATATCTTTGCTTCTACACATAACAATGTATTGTGCTTTGCTTTACACACTATTCTACAGTCAAGAGGAGAGAATTCATCAAGTTTAATAAGCAAAAACACTGTATAAGTCGATTTTCAGCATTTTTGTGTGACCGGGAAAACCACAGTCACAAGCCGAGATGCAGTTCCATAGAAACTTGCCATTTTACCGCTGAACCTAAAAATGGGTAGAAAGTACTTTTTTACCCTTCCTGTTAATGCCACAGACTTCGCCTTTACAGGGCACACGTTTTCTATCTTCCTCGCTTCAGCCCATGAAATATTGAGCTTCAAATGTGTTGTTAACATTGTGTAAAAAAGTTGCTCACAGTTGTTCTAGGAACACATTGGGAAATCGCGTATATCTTTGCTTCAACACATAGGAATGTATTGTGCTTTGCTTTACACACTATTCTACAGTCAAGAGGAGAGAATTCATCAAGTTTAATAAGCAAAAACACTGTATAAGTCGAATTTCAGCATTTTTGTGTGACCGGGAAAACCACAGTCACAAGCCGAGATGCAGTTCCATAGAAACTTGCCATTTTACCGCTGAACCTAAAAATGGGTAGAAAGTACTTTTTCTCCCTTCCTGTTAATGCCACAGACTTCGCCTTTACAGGGCACACGTTTTCTATCTTCCCCGCTTCAGCCCATGAAATATTGAGCTTCAAATGTGTTGTTAACTTTGTGTAAAAAAGTTGCTCACAGTTGTTCTAGGAACACATTGTGAAATCGCGTATATCTTTTCTTCTACACATAGGAATGTATTGTGCTTTGCTTTACACACTATTCTACAGTCAAGAGGAGAGAATTCATCAAGTTTAATAAGCAAAAACACTGTATAAGTCGAATTTCAGCATTTTTGTGTGACCGGGAAAACCACAGTCACAAGCCGAGATGCAGTTCCATAGAAACTTGCCATTTTACCGCTGAACCTAAAAATGGGTAGAAAGTACTTTTTCTCCCTTCCTGTTAATGCCACAGACTTCGCCTTTACAGGGCACACGTTTTCTATCTTCCCCGCTTCAGCCCATGAAATATTGAGCTTCAAATGTGTTGTTAACGTGGTGTAAAAAAGTTGCTCACAGCTGTTCTAGGAACACATTGTGAAATCGCGTATATTTTTGCTTCTGCACATAGCAATGTATTGTGCTTTGCTTTACACACTATTCTACAGTCAAGAGGAGAGAATTCATCAAGTTTAATAAGCAAAAACACTGTATAAGTCGAATTTCAGCATTTTTGTGTAACCGGGAAAACCACAGTCACAAGCCGAGATGCAGTTCCATAGAAACTTGCCATTTTACCGCTGAACCTAAAAATGGGTAGAAAGTACTTTTTCTCCCTTCCTGTTAATGCCACAGACTTCGCCTTTACAGGGCACACGTTTTCTATCTTCCCCGCTTCAGCCCATGAAATATTGAGCTTCAAATGTGTTGTTAACGTGGTGTAAAAAAGTTGCTCACAGCTGTTCTAGGAACACATTGTGAAATCGCGTATATCTATGCTTCTACACATAGGAATGTATTGTGCTTTGCTTTACACACCATTCTACAGTCAAGAGGAGAGAATTCATCAAGTTTAATTAGCAAAAACACTGTATAAGTCGAATTTCAGCATTTTTGTGTGACCGGGAAAACCACAGTCACAATCCGAGATGCAGTTCCATAGAAACTTGCCATTTTACCGCTGAACCTAAAAATGGGTAGAAAGTACTTTTTCTCCCTTCCTGTTAATGCCACAGACTTCGCCTTTACAGGGCACACGTTTTCTATCTTCCCCGCTTCAGCCCATGAAATATTGAGCTTCAAATGTGTTGTTAACATTGTGTAAAAAAGTTGCTCACAGCTGTTCTAGGAACACATTGTGAAATCGCGTATATCTTTGCTTCTACACATAACAATGTATTGTGCTTTGCTTTACACACTATTCTACAGTCAAGAGGAGAGAATTCATCAAGTTTAATAAGCAAAAACACTGTATAAGTCGATTTTCAGCATTATTGTGTGACCGGGAAAACCACAGTCACAAGCCGAGCTGCAGTTCCATAGAAACTTCAGTTTTACCGCTGAACCTAAAAATGGTTAGAAAGTACTTTTTCTCCCTTCCTGTTAATGCCACAGACTTACCCTTTACAGGGCACACGTTTTCTATCTTCCCCGCTTCAGCCCATGAAATATTGAGCTTCAAATGTGTTGTTAACTTTGTGTAAAAAAGTTGCTCACAGCTGTTCTAGGAACACATTGTGAAATCGCGTATATCTTTTCTTCTACACATAGGAATGTATTGTGCTTTGCTTTACACACTATTCTACAGTCAAGAGGAGAGAATTCATCAAGTTTAATAAGCAAAAACACTGTATAAGTCGAATTTCAGCATTTTTGTGTGACCGGGAAAACCACAGTCACAAGCCGAGATGCAGTTCCATAGAAACTTGCCATTTTACCGCTGAACCTAAAAATGGGTAGAAAGTACTTTTTCTCCCTTCCTGTTAATGCCACAGACTTCGCCTTTACAGGGCACACGTTTTCTATCTTCCCCGCTTCAGCCCATGAAATATTGAGCTTCAAATGTGTTGTTAACGTGGTGTAAAAAAGTTGCTCACAGCTGTTCTAGGAACACATTGTGAAATCGCGTATATTTTTGCTTCTGCACATAGCAATGTATTGTGCTTTGCTTTACACACTATTCTACAGTCAAGAGGAGAGAATTCATCAAGTTTAATAAGCAAAAACACTGTATAAGTCGAATTTCAGCATTTTTGTGTGACCGGGAAAACCACAGTCACAAGCCGAGATGCAGTTCCATAGAAACTTGCCATTTTACCGCTGAACCTAAAAATGGGTAGAAAGTACTTTTTCTCCCTTCCTGTTAATGCCACAGACTTCGCCTTTACAGGGCACACGTTTTCTATCTTCCCCGCTTCAGCCCATGAAATATTGAGCTTCAAATGTGTTGTTAACGTGGTGTAAAAAAGTTGCTCACAGCTGTTCTAGGAACACATTGTGAAATCGCGTATATCTATGCTTCTACACATAGGAATGTATTGTGCTTTGCTTTACACACCATTCTACAGTCAAGAGGAGAGAATTCATCAAGTTTAATTAGCAAAAACACTGTATAAGTCGAATTTCAGCATTTTTGTGTGACCGGGAAAACCACAGTCACAATCCGAGATGCAGTTCCATAGAAACTTGCCATTTTACCGCTGAACCTAAAAATGGGTAGAAAGTACTTTTTCTCCCTTCCTGTTAATGCCACAGACTTCGCCTTTACAGGGCACACGTTTTCTATCTTCCCCGCTTCAGCCCATGAAATATTGAGCTTCAAATGTGTTGTTAACATTGTGTAAAAAAGTTGCTCACAGCTGTTCTAGGAACACATTGTGAAATCGCGTATATCTTTGCTTCTACACATAACAATGTATTGTGCTTTGCTTTACACACTATTCTACAGTCAAGAGGAGAGAATTCATCAAGTTTAATAAGCAAAAACACTGTATAAGTCGATTTTCAGCATTATTGTGTGACCGGGAAAACCACAGTCACAAGCCGAGATGCAGTTCCATAGAAACTTGCCATTTTACCGCTGAACCTAAAAATGGGTAGAAAGTACTTTTTTACCCTTCCTGTTAATGCCACAGACTTCGCCTTTACAGGGCACACGTTTTCTATCTTCCTCGCTTCAGCCCATGAAATATTGAGCTTCAAATGTGTTGTTAACATTGTGTAAAAAAGTTGCTCACAGTTGTTCTAGGAACACATTGTGAAATCGCGTATATCTTTGCTTCAACACATAGGAATGTATTGTGCTTTGCTTTACACACTATTCTACAGTCAAGAGGAGAGAATTCATCAAGTTTAATAAGCAAAAACACTGTATAAGTCGAATTTCAGCATTTTTGTGTGACCGGGAAAACCACAGTCACAAGACGAGATGCAGTTCCATAGAAACTTGCCATTTTACCGCTGAACCTAAAAATGGGTAGAAAGTACTTTTTCTCCCTTCCTGTTAATGCCACAGACTTCGCCTTTATAGGGCACACGTTTTCTATCTTCCCCGCTTCAGCCCATGAAATATTGAGCTTCAAATGTGTTGTTAACATTGTGTAAAAAAGTTGCTCACAGCTGTTCTAGGAACACATTGTGAAATCGCGTATATCTTTGCTTCAACACATAGGAATGTATTGTGCTTTGCTTTACACACTATTCTACAGTCAAGAGGAGAGAATTCATCAAGTTTAATAAGCAAAAACACTGTATAAGTCGAATTTCAGCATTTTTGTGTGACCGGGAAAACCACAGTCACAAGACGAGATGCAGTTCCATAGAAACTTGCCATTTTACCGCTGAACCTAAAAATGGGTAGAAAGTACTTTTTCTCCCTTCCTGTTAATGCCACAGACTTCGCCTTTACAGGGCACACGTTTTCTATCTTCCCCGCTTCAGCCCATGAAATATTGAGCTTCAAATGTGTTGTTAACTTTGTGTAAAAAAGTTGCTCACAGCTGTTCTAGGAACACATTGTGAAATCGCGTATATCTTTTCTTCTACACATAGGAATGTATTGTGCTTTGCTTTACACACTATTCTACAGTCAAGAGGAGAGAATTCATCAAGTTTAATAAGCAAAAACACTGTATAAGTCGAATTTCAGCATTTTTGTGTGACCGGGAAAACCACAGTCACAAGCCGAGATGCAGTTCCATAGAAACTTGCCATTTTACCGCTGAACCTAAAAATGGGTAGAAAGTACTTTTTCTCCCTTCCTGTTAATGCCACAGACTTCGCCTTTACAGGGCACACGTTTTCTATCTTCCCCGCTTCAGCCCATGAAATATTGAGCTTCAAATGTGTTGTTAACGTTGTGTAAAAAAGTTGCTCACAGCTGTTCTAGGAACACATTGTGAAATCGCGTATATCTTTGCTTCTACACATAGCAATGTATTGTGCTTTGCTTTACACACTATTCTACAGTCAAGAGGAGAGAATCCATCAAGTTTAATAAGCAAAAACTCTGTATAAGTCGAATTTCAGCATTTTTGTGTGACCGGGAAAACCACAGTCACAAGCCGAGATGCAGTTCCATAGAAACTTGCCATTTTACCGCTGAACCTAAAAATGGGTAGAAAGTACTTTTTCTCCCTTCCTGTTAATGCCACAGACTTCGCCTTTACAGGGCACACGTTTTCTATCTTCCCCGCTTCAGCCCATGAAATATTGAGCTTCAAATGTGTTGTTAACTTTGTGTAAAAAAGTTGCTCACAGCTGTTTTGGGAACACATTGTGAAATCGCGTATATCTTTTCTTCTACACATAGGAATGTATTGTGCTTTGCTTTACACACTATTCTACAGTCAAGAGGAGAGAATTCATCAAGTTTAATAAGCAAAAACACTGTATAAGTCGAATTTCAGCATTTTTGTGTGACCGGGAAAACCACAGTCACAAGCCGAGATGCAGTTCCATAGAAACTTGCCATTTTACCGCTGAACCTAAAAATGGGTAGAAAGTACTTTTTCTCCCTTCCTGTTAATGCCACAGACTTCGCCTTTACAGGGCACACGTTTTCTATCTTCCCCGCTTCAGCCCATGAAATATTGAGCTTCAAATGTGTTGTTAACGTTGTGTAAAAAAGTTGCTCACAGCTGTTCTAGGAACACATTGTGAAATCGCGTATATCTTTGCTTCTACACATAGCAATGTATTGTGCTTTGCTTTACACACTATTCTACAGTCAAGAGGAGAGAATTCATCAAGTTTAATAAGCAAAAACACTGTATAAGTCGAATTTCAGCATTTTTGTGTGACCGGGAAAACCACAGTCACAAGCCGAGATGCAGTTCCATAGAAACTTGCCATTTTACCGCTGAACCTAAAAATGGGTAGAAAGTACTTTTTCTCCCTTCCTGTTAATGCCACAGACTTCGCCTTTACAGGGCACACGTTTTCTATCTTCCCCGCTTCAGCCCATGAAATATTGAGCTTCAAATGTGTTGTTAACGTGGTGTAAAAAAGTTGCTCACAGCTGTTCTAGGAACACATTGTGAAATCGCGTATATCTATGCTTCTACACATAGGAATGTATTGTGCTTTGCTTTACACACCATTCTACAGTCAAGAGGAGAGAATTCATCAAGTTTAATTAGCAAAAACACTGTATAAGTCGAATTTCAGCATTTTTGTGTGACCGGGAAAACCACAGTCACAATCCGAGATGCAGTTCCATAGAAACTTGCCATTTTACCGCTGAACCTAAAAATGGGTAGAAAGTACTTTTTCTCCCTTCCTGTTAATGCCACAGACTTCGCCTTTACAGGGCACACGTTTTCTATCTTCCCCGCTTCAGCCCATGAAATATTGAGCTTCAAATGTGTTGTTAACATTGTGTAAAAAAGTTGCTCACAGCTGTTCTAGGAACACATTGTGAAATCGCGTATATCTTTGCTTCTACACATAACAATGTATTGTGCTTTGCTTTACACACTATTCTACAGTCAAGAGGAGAGAATTCATCAAGTTTAATAAGCAAAAACACTGTATAAGTCGATTTTCAGCATTATTGTGTGACCGGGAAAACCACAGTCACAAGCCGAGATGCAGTTCCATAGAAACTTGCCATTTTACCGCTGAACCTAAAAATGGGTAGAAAGTACTTTTTTACCCTTCCTGTTAATGCCACAGACTTCGCCTTTACAGGGCACACGTTTTCTATCTTCCTCGCTTCAGCCCATGAAATATTGAGCTTCAAATGTGTTGTTAACATTGTGTAAAAAAGTTGCTCACAGTTGTTCTAGGAACACATTGTGAAATCGCGTATATCTTTGCTTCAACACATAGGAATGTATTGTGCTTTGCTTTACACACTATTCTACAGTCAAGAGGAGAGAATTCATCAAGTTTAATAAGCAAAAACACTGTATAAGTCGAATTTCAGCATTTTTGTGTGACCGGGAAAACCACAGTCACAAGACGAGATGCAGTTCCATAGAAACTTGCCATTTTACCGCTGAACCTAAAAATGGGTAGAAAGTACTTTTTCTCCCTTCCTGTTAATGCCACAGACTTCGCCTTTATAGGGCACACGTTTTCTATCTTCCCCGCTTCAGCCCATGAAATATTGAGCTTCAAATGTGTTGTTAACATTGTGTAAAAAAGTTGCTCACAGCTGTTCTAGGAACACATTGTGAAATCGCGTATATCTTTGCTTCAACACATAGGAATGTATTGTGCTTTGCTTTACACACTATTCTACAGTCAAGAGGAGAGAATTCATCAAGTTTAATAAGCAAAAACACTGTATAAGTCGAATTTCAGCATTTTTGTGTGACCGGGAAAACCACAGTCACAAGACGAGATGCAGTTCCATAGAAACTTGCCATTTTACCGCTGAACCTAAAAATGGGTAGAAAGTACTTTTTCTCCCTTCCTGTTAATGCCACAGACTTCGCCTTTACAGGGCACACGTTTTCTATCTTCCCCGCTTCAGCCCATGAAATATTGAGCTTCAAATGTGTTGTTAACTTTGTGTAAAAAAGTTGCTCACAGCTGTTCTAGGAACACATTGTGAAATCGCGTATATCTTTTCTTCTACACATAGGAATGTATTGTGCTTTGCTTTACACACTATTCTACAGTCAAGAGGAGAGAATTCATCAAGTTTAATAAGCAAAAACACTGTATAAGTCGAATTTCAGCATTTTTGTGTGACCGGGAAAACCACAGTCACAAGCCGAGATGCAGTTCCATAGAAACTTGCCATTTTACCGCTGAACCTAAAAATGGGTAGAAAGTACTTTTTCTCCCTTCCTGTTAATGCCACAGACTTCGCCTTTACAGGGCACACGTTTTCTATCTTCCCCGCTTCAGCCCATGAAATATTGAGCTTCAAATGTGTTGTTAACGTTGTGTAAAAAAGTTGCTCACAGCTGTTCTAGGAACACATTGTGAAATCGCGTATATCTTTGCTTCTACACATAGCAATGTATTGTGCTTTGCTTTACACACTATTCTACAGTCAAGAGGAGAGAATCCATCAAGTTTAATAAGCAAAAACTCTGTATAAGTCGAATTTCAGCATTTTTGTGTGACCGGGAAAACCACAGTCACAAGCCGAGATGCAGTTCCATAGAAACTTGCCATTTTACCGCTGAACCTAAAAATGGGTAGAAAGTACTTTTTCTCCCTTCCTGTTAATGCCACAGACTTCGCCTTTACAGGGCACACGTTTTCTATCTTCCCCGCTTCAGCCCATGAAATATTGAGCTTCAAATGTGTTGTTAACTTTGTGTAAAAAAGTTGCTCACAGCTGTTTTGGGAACACATTGTGAAATCGCGTATATCTTTTCTTCTACACATAGGAATGTATTGTGCTTTGCTTTACACACTATTCTACAGTCAAGAGGAGAGAATTCATCAAGTTTAATAAGCAAAAACACTGTATAAGTCGAATTTCAGCATTTTTGTGTGACCGGGAAAACCACAGTCACAAGCCGAGATGCAGTTCCATAGAAACTTGCCATTTTACCGCTGAACCTAAAAATGGGTAGAAAGTACTTTTTCTCCCTTCCTGTTAATGCCACAGACTTCGCCTTTACAGGGCACACGTTTTCTATCTTCCCCGCTTCAGCCCATGAAATATTGAGCTTCAAATGTGTTGTTAACGTTGTGTAAAAAAGTTGCTCACAGCTGTTCTAGGAACACATTGTGAAATCGCGTATATCTTTGCTTCTACACATAGCAATGTATTGTGCTTTGCTTTACACACTATTCTACAGTCAAGAGGAGAGAATCCATCAAGTTTAATAAGCAAAAACTCTGTATAAGTCGAATTTCAGCATTTTTGTGTGACCGGGAAAACCACAGTCACAAGCCGAGATGCAGTTCCATAGAAACTTGCCATTTTACCGCTGAACCTAAAAATGGGTAGAAAGTACTTTTTCTCCCTTCCTGTTAATGCCACAGACTTCGCCTTTACAGGGCACACGTTTTCTATCTTCCCCGCTTCAGCCCATGAAATATTGAGCTTCAAATGTGTTGTTAACGTTGTGTAAAAAAGTTGCTCACAGCTGTTCTAGGAACACATTGTGAAATCGCGTATATCTTTGCTTCTACACATAGGAATATAATTTCACTCTCACAACATTATGGCTGGTTGGAGAGAGTCCGAACCACAAGTACCGGGTCCATGGTTCTGGCCGTATACTGGGGGGACGGGGACGACTCCCATTAACCCCTGACTATACCGGGGATACGCTTATCACAATGCCTTTCTGGTCTGTGCTGAAGCAGGGCATTCTGGCAGCCAAGTGGCTTGACCTTTATTAGTGAGCCTGGTTACCCCCTCTCGGAACCACAGACTTAGAAATCGCCAGCTCATATACAGTGCATAAAATATATTTATATATATACCCTTATACACCATTTTAATAAAAAATATCACAAAATTCTTCTAAGTCCCTCGGGAAGAGTGAAAGACGCGCACGTTCATTTTCAGAGCTCCTAGACCTTCCTATAAGAAGTTAGCCAAAAAGTAGCTTCGAAAAACGCTTAGGTTAAGTTTCAGAGTTGCTTCTAATGTACCAAAGCTGGACTTAGACATAATTTCACTTTCACAACATTATGGCTGGTTGGAAACAGTCCGAACCACAAGTACCGGGTCCATGGTTCTGGCCGTATACTGGGGGGACGGGGACGACTCCCATTAACCCCTGACTATACCGGGGATACGCTTATCACAATGCCTTTCTGGTCTGTGCTGAAGCAGGGCATTCTGGCAGCCAAGTGGCTTGACCTTTATTAGTGAGCCTGGTTACCCCCTCTCGGAACCACAGACTTAGAAATCGCCAGCTCATATACAGTGCATAAAATATATTTATATATATACCCTTATACACCATTTTAATAAAAAATATCACAAAATTCTTCTAAGTCCCTCGGGAAGAGTGAAAGACGCGCACGTTCATTTTCAGAGCTCCTAGACCTTCCTATAAGAAGTTAGCCAAAAAGTAGCTTCGAAAAACGCTTAGGTTAAGTTTCAGAGTTGCTTCTAATGTACCAAAGCTGGACTTAGACATAATTTCACTTTCACAACATTATGGCTGGTTGGAAACAGTCCGAACCACAAGTACCGGGTCCATGGTTCTGGCCGTATACTGGGGGGACGGGGACGACTCCCATTAACCCCTGACTATACCGGGGATACGCTTATCACAATGCCTTTCTGGTCTGTGCTGAAGCAGGGCATTCTGGCAGCCAAGTGGCTTGACCTTTATTAGTGAGCCTGGTTACCCCCTCTCGGAACCACAGACTTAGAAATCGCCAGCTCATATACAGTGCATAAAATATATTTATATATATACCCTTATACACCATTTAATAAAAAATATCACAAAATTCTTCTAAGTCCCTCGGGAAGAGTGAAAGACGCGCACGTTCATTTTCAGAGCTCCTAGACCTTCCTATAAGAAGTTAGCCAAAAAGTAGCTTCGAAAAACGCTTAGGTTAAGTTTCAGAGTTGCTTCTAATGTACCAAAGCTGGACTTAGACATAATTTCACTCTCACAACATTATGGCTGGTTGGAGAGAGTCCGAACCACAAGTACCGGGTCCATGGTTCTGGCCGTATACTGGGGGGACGGGGGGGACTCCCATTAACCCCTGACTATACCGGGGATACGCTTATCACAATGCCTTTCTGGTCTGTGCTGAAGCACGGCATTCTGGCAGCCAAGTGGCTTGACCTTTATTAGTGAGTCTGGTTACCCCCTCTCGGAACCACAGACTTAGAAATCGCCAGCTCATATACAGTGCATAAAATATATTTATATATATACCCTTATACACCATTTAATAAAAAATATCACAAAATTCTTCTAAGTCCCTCGGGAAGAGTGAAAGACGCGCACGTTCATTTTCAGAGCTCCTAGACCTTCCTATAAGAAGTTAGCCAAAAAGTAGCTTCGAAAAACGCTTAGGTTAAGTTTCAGAGTTGCTTCTAATGTACCAAAGCTGGACTTAGACATAATTTCACTCTCACAACATTATGGCTGGTTGGAGAGAGTCCGAACCACAAGTACCGGGTCCATGGTTCTGGCCGTATACTGGGGGGACGGGGACGACTCCCATTAACCCCTGACTATACCGGGGATACGCTTATCACAATGCCTTTCTGGTCTGTGCTGAAGCAGGGCATTCTGGCAGCCAAGTGGCTTGACCTTTATTAGTGAGCCTGGTTACCCCCTCTCGGAACCACAGACTTAGAAATCGCCAGTTCATATACAGTGCATAAAATATATTTATATATATACCTTTATACACCATTTAATAAAAAATATCACAAAATTCTTCTAAGTCCCTCGGGAAGAGTGAAAGACGCGCACGTTCATTTTCAGAGCTCCTAGACCTTCCTATAAGAAGTTAGCCAAAAAGTAGCTTCGAAAAACGCTTAGGTTAAGTTTCAGAGTTGCTTCTAATGTACCAAAGCTGGACTTAGACATAATTTCACTCTCACAACATTATGGCTGGTTGGAGACAGTCCGAACCACAAGTACCGGGTCCATGGTTCTGGCCGTATACTGGGGGGACGGGGACGACTCCCATTAACCCCTGACTATACCGGGGATACGCTTATCACAATGCCTTTCTGGTCTGTGCTGAAGCAGGGCATTCTGGCAGCCAAGTGGCTTGACCTTTATTAGTGAGCCTGGTAACCCCCTCTCGGAACCACAGACTTAGAAATCGCCAGCTCATATACAGTGCATAAAATATATTTATATATATACCCTTATACACCATTTAATAAAAAATATCACAAAATTCTTCTAAGTCCCTCGGGAAGAGTGAAAGACGCGCACGTTCATTTTCAGAGCTCCTAGACCTTCCTATAAGAAGTTAGCCAAAAAGTAGCTTCGAAAAACGCTTAGGTTAAGTTTCAGAGTTGCTTCTAATGTACCAAAGCTGGACATAGACATAATTTCACTCTCACAACATTATGGCTGGTTGGAGAGAGTCCGAACCACAAGTACCGGGTCCATGGTTCTGGCCGTATACTGGGGGGACGGGGACGACTCCCATTAACCCCTGACTATACCGGTGATACGCTTATCACAATGCCTTTCTGGTCTGTGCTGAAGCAGGGCATTCTGGCAGCCAAGTGGCTTGACCTTTATTAGTGAGCCTGGTTACCCCCTCTCGGAACCACAGACTTAGAAATCGCCAGCTCATATACAGTGCATAAAATATATTTATATATATACCCTTATACACCATTTTAATAAAAAATATCACAAAATTCTTCTAAGTCCCTCGGGAAGAGTGAAAGACGCGCACGTTCATTTTCAGAGCTCCTAGACCTTCCTATAAGAAGTTAGCCAAAAAGTAGCTTCGAAAAACGCTTAGGTTAAGTTTCAGAGTTGCTTCTAATGTACCAAAGCTGGACTTAGACATAATTTCACTCTCACAACATTATGGCTGGTTGGAGACAGTCCGAAACACAAGTACCGGGTCCATGGTTCTGGCCGTATACTGGGGGGACGGGGACGACTCCCATTAACCCCTGACTATACCGGGGATACGCTTATCACAATGCCTTTCTGGTCTGTGCTGAAGCAGGGCATTCTGGCAGCCAAGTGGCTTGACCTTTATTAGTGAGCCTGGTCACCCCCTCTCGGAACCACAGACTTAGAAATCGCCAGCTCATATACAGTGCATAAAATATATTTATATATATACCCTTATACACCATTTTAATAAAAAATATCACAAAATTCTTCTAAGTCCCTCGGGAAGAGTGGAAGACGCGCACGTTCATTTTCAGAGCTCCTAGACCTTCCTATAAGAAGTTAGCCAAAAAGTAGCTTCGAAAAACGCTTAGGTTAAGTTTCAGAGTTGCTTCTAATGTACCAAAGCTGGACTTAGACATAATTTCACTCTCACAACATTATGGCTGGTTGGAGAGAGTCCGAACCACAAGTACCGGGTCCATGGTTCTGGCCGTATACTGGGGGGACGGGGACGACTCCCATTAACCCCTGACTATACCGGGGATACGCTTATCACAATGCCTTTCTGGTCTGTGCTGAAGCAGGGCATTCTGGCAGCCAAGTGGCTTGACCTTTATTAGTGAGCCTGGTTACCCCCTCTCGGAACCACAGACTTAGAAATCGCCAGTTCATATACAGTGCATAAAATATATTTATATATATACCTTTATACACCATTTAATAAAAAATATCACAAAATTCTTCTAAGTCCCTCGGGAAGAGTGAAAGACGCGCACGTTCATTTTCAGAGCTCCTAGACCTTCCTATAAGAAGTTAGCCAAAAAGTAGCTTCGAAAAACGCTTAGGTTAAGTTTCAGAGTTGCTTCTAATGTACCAAAGCTGGACTTAGACATAATTTCACTCTCACAACATTATGGCTGGTTGGAGACAGTCCGAACCACAAGTACCGGGTCCATGGTTCTGGCCGTATACTGGGGGGACGGGGACGACTCCCATTAACCCCTGACTATACCGGGGATACGCTTATCACAATGCCTTTCTGGTCTGTGCTGAAGCAGGGCATTCTGGCAGCCAAGTGGCTTGACCTTTATTAGTGAGCCTGGTAACCCCCTCTCGGAACCACAGACTTAGAAATCGCCAGCTCATATACAGTGCATAAAATATATTTATATATATACCCTTATACACCATTTAATAAAAAATATCACAAAATTCTTCTAAGTCCCTCGGGAAGAGTGAAAGACGCGCACGTTCATTTTCAGAGCTCCTAGACCTTCTTATAAGAAGTTAGCCAAAAAGTAGCTTCGAAAAACGCTTAGGTTAAGTTTCAGAGTTGCTTCTAATGTACCAAAGCTGGACTTAGACATAATTTCACTCTCACAACATTATGGCTGGTTGGAGAGAGTCCGAACCACAAGTACCGGGTCCATGGTTCTGGCCGTATACTGGGGGGACGGGGACGACTCCCATTAACCCCTGACTATACCGGTGATACGCTTATCACAATGCCTTTCTGGTCTGTGCTGAAGCAGGGCATTCTGGCAGCCAAGTGGCTTGACCTTTATTAGTGAGCCTGGTTACCCCCTCTCGGAACCACAGACTTAGAAATCGCCAGCTCATATACAGTGCATAAAATATATTTCTATATATACCCTTATACACCATTTTAATAAAAAATATCACAAAATTCTTCTAAGTCCCTCGGGAAGAGTGAAAGACGCGCACGTTCATTTTCAGAGCTCCTAGACCTTCCTATAAGAAGTTAGCCAAAAAGTAGCTTCGAAAAACGCTTAGGTTAAGTTTCAGAGTTGCTTCTAATGTACCAAAGCTGGACTTAGACATAATTTCACTCTCACAACATTATGGCTGGTTGGAGAGAGTCCGAACCACAAGTACCGGGTCCATGGTTCTGGCCGTATACTGGGGGGACGGGGACGACTCCCATTAACCCCTGACTATACCGGGGATACGCTTATCACAATGCCTTTCTGGTCTGTGCTGAAGCAGGGCATTCTGGCAGCCAAGTGGCTTGACCTTTATTAGTGAGCCTGGTCACCCCCTCTCGGAACCACAGACTTAGAAATCGCCAGCTCATATACAGTGCATAAAATATATTTATATATATACCCTTATACACCATTTTAATAAAAAATATCACAAAATTCTTCTAAGTCCCTCGGGAAGAGTGGAAGACGCGCACGTTCATTTTCAGAGCTCCTAGACCTTCCTATAAGAAGTTAGCCAAAAAGTAGCTTCGAAAAACGCTTAGGTTAAGTTTCAGAGTTGCTTCTAATGTACCAAAGCTGGACTTAGACATAATTTCACTCTCACAACATTATGGCTGATTGGAGAGAGTCCGAACCACAAGTACCGGGTCCATGGTTCTGGCCGTATACTGGGGGGACGGGGACGACTCCCATTAACCCCTGACTATACCGGTGATACGCTTATCACAATGCCTTTCTGGTCTGTGCTGAAGCAGGGCATTCTGGCAGCCAAGTGGCTTGACCTTTATTAGTGAGCCTGGTTACCCCCTCTCGGAACCACAGACTTAGAAATCGCCAGCTCATATACAGTGCATAAAATATATTTATATATATACCCTTATACACCATTTTAATAAAAAATATCACAAAATTCTTCTAAGTCCCTCGGGAAGAGTGAAAGACGCGCACGTTCATTTTCAGAGCTCCTAGACCTTCCTATAAGAAGTTAGCCAAAAAGTAGCTTCGAAAAACGCTTAGGTTAAGTTTCAGAGTTGCTTCTAATGTACCAAAGCTGGACTTAGACATAATTTCACTCTCACAACATTATGGCTGGTTGGAGACAGTCCGAACCACAAGTACCGGGTCCATGGTTCTGGCCGTATACTGGGGGGACGGGGACGACTCCCATTAACCCCTGACTATACCGGGGATACGCTTATCACAATGCCTTTCTGGTCTGTGCTGAAGCAGGGCATTCTGGCAGCCAAGTGGCTTGACCTTTATTAGTGAGCCTGGTCACCCCCTCTCGGAACCACAGACTTAGAAATCGCCAGCTCATATACAGTGCATAAAATATATTTATATATATACCCTTATACACCATTTTAATAAAAAATATCACAAAATTCTTCTAAGTCCCTCGGGAAGAGTGAAAGACGCGCACGTTCATTTTCAGAGCTCCTAGACCTTCCTATAAGAAGTTAGCCAAAAAGTAGCTTCGAAAAACGCTTAGGTTAAGTTTCAGAGTTGCTTCTAATGTACCAAAGCTGGACTTAGACATAATTTCACTCTCACAACATTATGGCTGGTTGGAGACAGTCCGAAACACAAGTACCGGGTCCATGGTTCTGGCCGTATACTGGGGGGACGGGGACGACTCCCATTAACCCCTGACTATACCGGGGATATGCTTATCACAATGCCTTTCTGGTCTGTGCTGAAGCACGGCATTCTGGCAGCCAAGTGGCTTGACCTTTATTAGTGAGCCTGGTTACCCCCTCTCGGAACCACAGACTTAGAAATCGCCAGCTCATATACAGTGCATAAAATATATTTATATATATACCCTTATACACCATTTTAATAAAAAATATCACAAAATTCTTCTAAGTCCCTCGGGAAGAGTGAAAGACGCGCACGTTCATTTTCAGAGCTCCTAGACCTTCCTATAAGAAGTTAGCCAAAAAGTAGCTTCGAAAAACGCTTAGGTTAAGTTTCAGAGTTGCTTCTAATGTACCAAAGCTGGACTTAGACATAATTTCACTCTCACAACATTATGGCTGGTTGGAGAGAGTCCGAACCACAAGTACCGGGTCCATGGTTCTGGCCGTATACTGGGGGGACGGGGACGACTCCCATTAACCCCTGACTATACCGGGGATACGCTTATCACAATGCCTTTCTGGTCTGTGCTGAAGCACGGCATTCTGGCAGCCAAGTGGCTTGACCTTTATTAGTGAGCCTGGTTACCCCCTCTCGGAACCACAGACTTAGAAATCGCCAGCTCATATACAGTGCATAAAATATATTTATATATATATACCCTTATACACCATTTAATAAAAAATATCACAAAATTCTTCTAAGTCCCTAGGGAAGAGTGAAAGACGCGCACGTTCATTTTCAGAGCTCCTAGACCTTCCTATAAGAAGTTAGCCAAAAAGTAGCTTCGAAAAACGCTTAGGTTAAGTTTCAGAGTTGCTTCTAATGTACCAAAGCTGGACTTAGACATAATTTCACTCTCACAACATTATGGCTGGTTGGAGAGAGTCCGAACCACAAGTACCGGGTCCATGGTTCTGGCCGTATACTGGGGGGATGGGGACGACTCCCATTAACCCCTGACTATACCGGGGATACGCTTATCACAATGCCTTTCTGGTCTGTGCTGAAGCAGGGCATTCTGGCAGCCAAGTGGCTTGACCTTTATTAGTGAGCCTGGTTACACCCTCTCGGAACCACAGACTTAGAAATCGCCAGCTCATATACAGTGCATAAAATATATTTATATATACCCTTATACACCATTTAATAAAAAATATCACAAAATTCTTCTAAGTCCCTCGCGAAGAGTGAAAGACGCGCACGTTCATTTTCAGAGCTCCTAGACCTTCCTATAAGAAGTTAGCCAAAAAGTAGCTTCGAAAAACGCTTAGGTTAAGTTTCAGAGTTGCTTCTAATGTACCAAAGCTGGACTTAGACATAATTTCACTCTCACAACATTATGGCTGGTTGGAGACAGTCCGAACCACAAGTACCGGGTCCATGGTTCTGGCCGTATACTGGGGGGACGGGGACGACTCCCATTAACCCCTGACTATACCGGGGATACGCTTATCACAATGCCTTTCTGGTCTGTGCTGAAGCAGGGCATTCTGGCAGCCAAGTGGCTTGACCTTTATTAGTGAGCCTGGTAACCCCCTCTCGGAACCACAGACTTAGAAATCGCCAGCTCATATACAGTGCATAAAATATATTTATATATATACCCTTATACACCATTTAATAAAAAATATCACAAAATTCTTCTAAGTCCCTCGGGAAGAGTGAAAGACGCGCACGTTCATTTTCAGAGCTCCTAGACCTTCCTATAAGAAGTTAGCCAAAAAGTAGCTTCGAAAAACGCTTAGGTTAAGTTTCAGAGTTGCTTCTAATGTACCAAAGCTGGACTTAGACATAATTTCACTCTCACAACATTATGGCTGGTTGGAGAGAGTCCGAACCACAAGTACCGGGTCCATGGTTCTGGCCGTATACTGGGGGGACGGGGACGACTCCCATTAACCCCTGACTATACCGGGGATACGCTTATCACAATGCCTTTCTGGTCTGTGCTGAAGCAGGGCATTCTGGCAGCCAAGTGGCTTGACCTTTATTAGTGAGCCTGGTCACCCCCTCTCGGAACCACAGACTTAGAAATCGCCAGCTCATATACAGTGCATAAAATATATTTATATATATACCCTTATACACCATTTTAATAAAAAATATCACAAAATTCTTCTAAGTCCCTCGGGAAGAGTGGAAGACGCGCACGTTCATTTTCAGAGCTCCTAGACCTTCCTATAAGAAGTTAGCCAAAAAGTAGCTTCGAAAAACGCTTAGGTTAAGTTTCAGAGTTGCTTCTAATGTACCAAAGCTGGACTTAGACATAATTTCACTCTCACAACATTATGGCTGATTGGAGAGAGTCCGAACCACAAGTACCGGGTCCATGGTTCTGGCCGTATACTGGGGGGACGGGGACGACTCCCATTAACCCCTGACTATACCGGGGATACGCTTATCACAATGCCTTTCTGGTCTGTGCTGAAGCAGGGCATTCTGGCAGCCAAGTGGCTTGACCTTTATTAGTGAGCCTGGTTACCCCCTCTCGGAACCACAGACTTAGAAATCGCCAGCTCATATACAGTGCATAAAATATATTTATATATATACCCTTATACACCATTTTAATAAAAAATATCACAAAATTCTTCTAAGTCCCTCGGGAAGAGTGAAAGACGCGCACGTTCATTTTCAGAGCTCCTAGACCTTCCTATAAGAAGTTAGCCAAAAAGTAGCTTCGAAAAACGCTTAGGTTAAGTTTCAGAGTTGCTTCTAATGTACCAAAGCTGGACTTAGACATAATTTCACTCTCACAACATTATGGCTGGTTGGAGACAGTCCGAACCACAAGTACCGGGTCCATGGTTCTGGCCGTATACTGGGGGGACGGGGACGACTCCCATTAACCCCTGACTATACCGGGGATACGCTTATCACAATGCCTTTCTGGTCTGTGCTGAAGCAGGGCATTCTGGCAGCCAAGTGGCTTGACCTTTATTAGTGAGCCTGGTCACCCCCTCTCGGAACCACAGACTTAGAAATCGCCAGCTCATATACAGTGCATAAAATATATTTATATATATACCCTTATACACCATTTTAATAAAAAATATCACAAAATTCTTCTAAGTCCCTCGGGAAGAGTGAAAGACGCGCACGTTCATTTTCAGAGCTCCTAGACCTTCCTATAAGAAGTTAGCCAAAAAGTAGCTTCGAAAAACGCTTAGGTTAAGTTTCAGAGTTGCTTCTAATGTACCAAAGCTGGACTTAGACATAATTTCACTCTCACAACATTATGGCTGGTTGGAGACAGTCCGAAACACAAGTACCGGGTCCATGGTTCTGGCCGTATACTGGGGGGACGGGGACGACTCCCATTAACCCCTGACTATACCGGGGATATGCTTATCACAATGCCTTTCTGGTCTGTGCTGAAGCACGGCATTCTGGCAGCCAAGTGGCTTGACCTTTATTAGTGAGCCTGGTTACCCCCTCTCGGAACCACAGACTTAGAAATCGCCAGCTCATATACAGTGCATAAAATATATTTATATATATACCCTTATACACCATTTTAATAAAAAATATCACAAAATTCTTCTAAGTCCCTCGGGAAGAGTGAAAGACGCGCACGTTCATTTTCAGAGCTCCTAGACCTTCCTATAAGAAGTTAGCCAAAAAGTAGCTTCGAAAAACGCTTAGGTTAAGTTTCAGAGTTGCTTCTAATGTACCAAAGCTGGACTTAGACATAATTTCACTCTCACAACATTATGGCTGGTTGGAGAGAGTCCGAACCACAAGTACCGGGTCCATGGTTCTGGCCGTATACTGGGGGGACGGGGACGACTCCCATTAACCCCTGACTATACCGGGGATACGCTTATCACAATGCCTTTCTGGTCTGTGCTGAAGCACGGCATTCTGGCAGCCAAGTGGCTTGACCTTTATTAGTGAGCCTGGTTACCCCCTCTCGGAACCACAGACTTAGAAATCGCCAGCTCATATGCAGTGCATAAAATATATTTATATATATACCCTTATACACCATTTAATAAAAAATATCACAAAATTCTTCTAAGTCCCTAGGGAAGAGTGAAAGACGCGCACGTTCATTTTCAGAGCTCCTAGACCTTCCTATAAGAAGTTAGCCAAAAAGTAGCTTCGAAAAACGCTTAGGTTAAGTTTCAGAGTTGCTTCTAATGTACCAAAGCTGGACTTAGACATAATTTCACTCTCACAACATTATGGCTGGTTGGAGAGAGTCCGAACCACAAGTACCGGGTCCATGGTTCTGGCCGTATACTGGGGGGATGGGGACGACTCCCATTAACCCCTGACTATACCGGGGATACGCTTATCACAATGCCTTTCTGGTCTGTGCTGAAGCAGGGCATTCTGGCAGCCAAGTGGCTTGACCTTTATTAGTGAGCCTGGTTACACCCTCTCGGAACCACAGACTTAGAAATCGCCAGCTCATATACAGTGCATAAAATATATTTATATATACCCTTATACACCATTTAATAAAAAATATCACAAAATTCTTCTAAGTCCCTCGCGAAGAGTGAAAGACGCGCACGTTCATTTTCAGAGCTCCTAGACCTTCCTATAAGAAGTTAGCCAAAAAGTAGCTTCGAAAAACGCTTAGGTTAAGTTTCAGAGTTGCTTCTAATGTACCAAAGCTGGACTTAGACATAATTTCACTCTCACAACATTATGGCTGGTTGGAGACAGTCCGAACCACAAGTACCGGGTCCATGGTTCTGGCCGTATACTGGGGGGACGGGGACGACTCCCATTAACCCCTGACTATACCGGGGATACGCTTATCACAATGCCTTTCTGGTCTGTGCTGAAGCAGGGCATTCTGGCAGCCAAGTGGCTTGACCTTTATTAGTGAGCCTGGTTACCCCCTCTCGGAACCACAGACTTAGAAATCGCCAGCTCATATACAGTGCATAAAATATATTTATATATATATACCCTTATACACCATTTAATAAAAAATATCACAAAATTCTTCTAAGTCCCTCGGGAAGAGTGAAAGACGCGCACGTTCATTTTCAGAGATCCTAGAACTTTTCTATAAGAAGTTAGCCAAAAAGTAGCTTCGAAAAACGCTTAGGTTAAGTTTCAGAGTTGCTTCTAATGTACCAAAGCTGGACTTAGACATAATTTCACTCTCACAACATTATGGCTGGTTGGAGACAGTCCAAAGCGTTTTCTATCTTCCCCGCTTCAGCCCATGAAATATTGAGCTTCAAATGTGTTGTTAACTTTGTGTAAAAAAGTTGCTCACAGCTGTTCTAGGAACACATTGTGAAATCGCGTATATCTTTTCTTCTACACATAGGAATGTATTGTGCTTTGCTTTACACACTATTCTACAGTCAAGAGGAGAGAATTCATCAAGTTTAATAAGCAAAAACACTGTATATGTCGAATTTCAGCATTTTTGTGTGACCGGGAAAACCACAGTCACAAGCCGAGATGCAGTTCCATAGAAACTTGCCATTTTACCGCTGAACCTAAAAATGGGTAGAAAGTACTTTTTCTCCCTTCCTGTTAATGCCACAGACTTCGCCTTTACAGGGCACACGTTTTCTATCTTCCCCGCTTCAGCCCATGAAATATTGAGCTTCAAATGTGTTGTTAACGTTGTGTAAAAAAGTTGCTCACAGCTGTTCTAGGAACACATTGTGAAATCGCGTATATCTTTGCTTCTACACATAGCAATGTATTGTGCTTTGCTTTACACATTATTCTGCAGTCAAGAGGAGAGAATCCATCAAGTTTAATAAGCAAAAACTCTGTATAAGTCGAATTTCAGCATTTTTGTGTGACCGGGAAAACCACAGTCACAAGCCGAGATTCAGTTCCATAGGAACTTGCCATTTTACCGCGGAACCTAAAAATGGGTAGAAAGTACTTTTTCTCCCTTCCTGTTAATGCCACAGACTTCGCCTTTACAGGGCACACGTTTTCTATCTTCCCCGCTTCAGCCCATGAAATATTGAGCTTCAAATGTGTTGTTAACGTGGTGTAAAAAAGTTGCTCACAGCTGTTCTAGGAACACATTGTGAAATCGCGTATATCTTTGCTTCTACACATAGCAATGTATTGTGCTTTGCTTTACACACTATTCTACAGTCAAGAGGAGAGAATTCATCAAGTTTAATAAGCAAAAACACTGTATAAGTCGAATTTCAGCATTTTTGTGTGACCGGGAAAACCACAGTCACAAGCCGAGATGCAGTTCCATAGAAACTTGCCATTTTACCGCTGAACCTAAAAATGGGTAGAAAGTACTTTTTCTCCCTTCCTGTTAATGCCACAGACTTCGCCTTTACAGGGCACACGTTTTCTATCTTCCCCGCTTCAGCCCATGAAATATTGAGCTTCAAATGTGTTGTTAACGTTGTGTAAAAAAGTTGCTCACAGATGTTTTTGGAACACATTGTGAAATCGCGTATATCTTTGCTTCTACACATAGAAATGTATTGTGCTTTGCTTTACACACTATTCTACAGTCAAGAGGAGAGAATTCATCAAGTTTAATAAGCAAAAACACTGTATAAGTCGAATTTCAGCATTTTTGTGTGACCGGGAAAACCACAGTCACAAGCCGAGATGCAGTTCCATAGAAACTTGCCATTTTACCGCTGAACCTAAAAATGGGTAGAAAGTACTTTTTCTCCCTTCCTGTTAATGCCACAGACTTCGCCTTTACAGGGCACACGTTTTCTATCTTCCCCGCTTCAGCCCATGAAATATTGAGCTTCAAATGTGTTGTTAACGTGGTGTAAAAAAGTTGCTCACAGCTGTTCTAGGAACACATTGTGAAATCGCGTATATCTTTGCTTCTACACATAGCAATGTATTGTGCTTTGCTTTACACACTATTCTACAGTCAAGAGGAGAGAATTCATCAAGTTTAATAAGCAAAAACACTGTATAAGTCGAATTTCAGCATTTTTGTGTGACCGGGAAAACCACAGTCACAAGCCGAGATGCAGTTCCATAGAAACTTGCCATTTTACCGCTGAACCTAAAAATGGGTAGAAAGTACTTTTTCTCCCTTCCTGTTAATGCCACAGACTTCGCCTTTACAGGGCACACGTTTTCTATCTTCCCCGCTTCAGCCCATGAAATATTGAGCTTCAAATGTGTTGTTAACGTTGTGTAAAAAAGTTGCTCACAGCTGTTTTGGGAACACATTGTGAAATCGCGTATATCTTTGCTTCTACACATAGGAATGTATTGTGCTTTGCTTTACACACTATTCTACAGTCAAGAGGAGAGAATTCATCAAGTTTAATAAGCAAAAACACTGTATAAGTCGAATTTCAGCATTTTTGTGTGACCGGGAAAACCACAGTCACAAGACGAGATGCAGTTCCATAGAAACTTGCCATTTTACCGCTGATGCTAAAAATGGGTAGAAAGTACTTTTTCTCCCTTCCTGTTAATGCCACAGACTTCGCCTTTACAGGGCACACGTTTTCTATCTTCCCCGCTTCAGCCCATGAAATATTGAGCTTCAAATGTGTTGTTAACGTGGTGTAAAAAAGTTGCTCACAGCTGTTCTAGGAACACATTGTGAAATCGCGTATATTTTTGCTTCTGCACATAGCAATGTATTGTGCTTTGCTTTACACACTATTCTACAGTCAAGAGGAGAGAATTCATCAAGTTTAATAAGCAAAAACACTGTATAAGTCGAATTTCAGCATTTTTGTGTGACCGGGAAAACCACAGTCACAAGCCGAGATGCAGTTCCATAGAAACTTGCCATTTTACCGCTGAACCTAAAAATGGGTAGAAAGTACTTTTTCTCCCTTCCTGTTAATGCCACAGACTTCGCCTTTACAGGGCACACGTTTTCTATCTTCCCCGCTTCAGCCCATGAAATATTGAGCTTCAAATGTGTTGTTAACGTGGTGTAAAAAAGTTGCTCACAGCTGTTCTAGGAACACATTGTGAAATCGCGTATATCTTTGCTTCTACACATAGGAATGTATTGTGCTTTGCTTTACACACCATTCTACAGTCAAGAGGAGAGAATTCATCAAGTTTAATTAGCAAAAACACTGTATAAGTCGAATTTCAGCATTTTTGTGTGACCGGGAAAACCACAGTCACAATCCGAGATGCAGTTCCATAGAAACTTGCCATTTTACCGCTGAACCTAAAAATGGGTAGAAAGTACTTTTTCTCCCTTCCTGTTAATGCCACAGACTTCGCCTTTACAGGGCACACGTTTTCTATCTTCCCCGCTTCAGCCCATGAAATATTGAGCTTCAAATGTGTTGTTAACGTTGTGTAAAAAAGTTGCTCACAGCTGTTCTAGGAACACATTGTGAAATCGCGTATATCTTTGCTTCTACACATAGGAATGTATTGTGCTTTGCTTTACACACTATTCTACAGTCAAGAGGAGAGAATTCATCAAGTTTAATAAGCAAAAACACTGTATAAGTCGAATTTCAGCATTTTTGTGTGACCGGGAAAACCACAGTCACAAGCCGAGATGCAGTTCCATAGAAACTTGCCATTTTACCGCTGAACCTAAAAATGGGTAGAAAGTACTTTTTCTCCCTTCCTGTTAATGCCACAGACTTCGCCTTTACAGGGCACACGTTTTCTATCTTCCCCGCTTCAGCCCATGAAATATTGAGCTTCAAATGTGTTGTTAACGTTGTGTAAAAAAGTTGCTCACAGCTGTTCTAGGAACACATTGTGAAATCGCGTATATCTTTGCTTCTACACATAGCAATGTATTGTGCTTTGCTTTACACACTATTCTACAGTCAAGAGGAGAGAATCCATCAAGTTTAATAAGCAAAAACTCTGTATAAGTCGAATTTCAGCATTTTTGTGTGACCGGGAAAACCACAGTCACAAGCCGAGATTCAGTTCCATAGGAACTTGCCATTTTACCGCGGAACCTAAAAATGGGTAGAAAGTACTTTTTCTCCCTTCCTGTTAATGCCACAGACTTCGCCTTTACAGGGCACACGTTTTCTATCTTCCCCGCTTCAGCCCATGAAATATTGAGCTTTAAATGTGTTGTTAACATTGTGTAAAAAAGTTGCTCACAGCTGTTCTAGGAACACATTGTGAAATCGCGTATATGTTTGCTTCTACACATAGCAATGTATTGTGCTTTGCTTTACACACTATTCTACAGTCAAGAGGAGAGAATTCATCAAGTTTAATAAGCAAAAACACTGTATATGTCGAATTTCAGCATTTTTGTGTGACCGGGAAAACCACAGTCACAAGCCGAGATGCAGTTCCATAGAAACTTGCCATTTTACCGCTGAACCTAAAAATGGGTAGAAAGTACTTTTTCTCCCTTCCTGTTAATGCCACAGACTTCGCCTTTACAGGGCACACGTTTTCTATCTTCCCCGCTTCAGCCCATGAAATATTGAGCTTCAAATGTGTTGTTAACGTGGTGTAAAAAAGTTGCTCACAGCTGTTCTAGGAACACATTGTGAAATCGCGTATATCTTTGCTTCTACACATAGCAATGTATTGTGCTTTGCTTTACACACTATTCTACAGTCAAGAGGAGAAAATTCATTAAGTTTAATTAGCAAAAACACTGTATAAGTCGAATTTCAGCATTTTTGTGTGACCGGGAAAACCACAGTCACAATCCGAGATGCAGTTCCATAGAAACTTGCCATTTTACCGCTGAACCTAAAAATGGGTAGAAAGTACTTTTTCTCCCTTCCTGTTAATGCCACAGACTTCGCCTTTACAGGGCACACGTTTTCTATCTTCCCCGCTTCAGCCCATGAAATATTGAGCTTCAAATGTGTTGTTAACGTTGTGTAAAAAAGTTGCTCACAGCTGTTTTGGGAACACATTGTGAAATCGCGTATATCTTTGCTTCTACACATAGGAATGTATTGTGCTTTGCTTTACACACTATTCTACAGTCAAGAGGAGAGAATTCATCAAGTTTAATAAGCAAAAACACTGTATAAGTCGAATTTCAGCATTTTTGTGTGACCGGGAAAACCACAGTCACAAGCCGAGATGCAGTTCCATAGAAACTTGCCGTTTTACCGCAGAACCTAAAAATGGGTAGAAAGTACTTTTTCTCCCTTCCTGTTGACCTGTTGAAGTGGCTTGACCTTTATTAGTGAGCCTGGTTACCCCCTCTCGGAACCACAGACTTAGAAATCGCCAGCTCATATACAGTGCATAAAATATATTTATATATATACCCTTATACACCATTTAATAAAAAATATCACAAAATTCTTCTAAGTCCCTCGGGAAGAGTGAAAGACGCGCACGTTCATTTTCAGAGCTCCTAGACCTTCCTATAAGAAGTTAGCCAAAAAGTAGCTTCGAAAAACGCTTAGGTTAAGTTTCAGAGTTGCTTCTAATGTACCAAAGCTGGACTTAGACATAATTTCACTCTCACAACATTATGGCTGGTTGGAGAGAGTCCGAACCACAAGTACCGGGTCCATGGTTCTGGCCGTATACTGGGGGGACGGGGACGACTCCCATTAACCCCTGACTATACCGGGGATACGCTTATCACAATGCCTTTCTGGTCTGTGCTGAAGCAGGGCATTCTGGCAGCCAAGTGGCTTGACCTTTATTAGTGAGCCTGGTTACCCCCTCTCGGAACCACAGACTTAGAAATCGCCAGCTCATATACAGTGCATAAAATATATTTATATATATACCCTTATACACCATTTTAATAAAAAATATCACAAAATTCTTCTAAGTCCCTCGGGAAGAGTGAAAGACGCGCACGTTCATTTTCAGAGCTCCTAGACCTTCCTATAAGAAGTTAGCCAAAAAGTAGCTTCGAAAAACGCTTAGGTTAAGTTTCAGAGTTGCTTCTAATGTACCAAAGCTGGACTTAGACATAATTTCACTCTCACAACATTATGGCTGGTTGGAGACAGTCCGAACCACAAGTACCGGGTCCATGGTTCTGGCCGTATACTGGGGGGACGGGGACGACTCCCATTAACCCCTGACTATACCGGGGATACGCTTATCACAATGCCTTTCTGGTCTGTGCTGAAGCAGGGCATTCTGGCAGCCAAGTGGCTTGACCTTTATTAGTGAGCCTGGTTACCCCCTCTCGGAACCACAGACTTAGAAATCGCCAGCTCATATACAGTGCATAAAATATATTTATATATATACCCTTATACACCATTTTAATAAAAAATATCACAAAATTCTTCTAAGTCCCTCGGGAAGAGTGAAAGACGCGCACGTTCATTTTCAGAGCTCCTAGACCTTCCTATAAGAAGTTAGCCAAAAAGTAGCTTCGAAAAACGCTTAGGTTAAGTTTCAGAGTTGCTTCTAATGTACCAAAGCTGGACTTAGACATAATTTCACTCTCACAACATTATGGCTGGTTGGAGAGAGTCCGAACCACAAGTACCGGGTCCATGGTTCTGGCCGTATACTGGGGGGACGGGGACGACTCCCATTAACCCCTGACTATACCGGGGATACGCTTATCACAATGCCTTTCTGGTCTGTGCTGAAGCAGGGCATTCTGGCAGCCAAGTGGCTTGACCTTTATTAGTGAGCCTGGTTACCCCCTCTCGGAACCACAGACTTAGAAATCGCCAGCTCATATACAGTGCATAAAATATATTTATATATATACCCTTATACACCATTTTAATAAAAAATATCACAAAATTCTTCTAAGTCCCTCGGGAAGAGTGAAAGACGCGCACGTTCATTTTCAGAGCTCCTAGACCTTCCTATAAGAAGTTAGCCAAAAAGTAGCTTCGAAAAACGCTTAGGTTAAGTTTCAGAGTTGCTTCTAATGTACCAAAGCTGGACTTAGACATAATTTCACTCTCACAACATTATGGCTGGTTGGAGACAGTCCGAACCACAAGTACCGGGTCCATGGTTCTGGCCGTATACTGGGGGGACGGGGACGACTCCCATTAACCCCTGACTATACCGGGGATACGCTTATCACAATGCCTTTCTGGTCTGTGCTGAAGCAGGGCATTCTGGCAGCCAAGTGGCTTGACCTTTATTAGTGAGCCTGGTTACCCCCTCTCGGAACCACAGACTTAGAAATCGCCAGCTCATATACAGTGCATAAAATATATTTATATATATATACCCTTATACACCATTTAATAAAAAATATCACAAAATTCTTCTAAGTCCCTCGGGAAGAGTGAAAGACGCGCACGTTCATTTTCAGAGCTCCTAGAACTTCCTATAAGAAGTTAGCCAAAAAGTAGCTTCGAAAAACGCTTAGGTTAAGTTTCAGAGTTGCTTCTAATGTACCAAAGCTGGACTTAGACATAATTTCACTCTCACAACATTATGGCTGGTTGGAGACAGTCCGAACCACAAGTACCGGGTCCATGGTTCTGGCCGTATACTGGGGGGACGGGGACGACTCCCATTAACCCCTGACTATACCGGGGATACGCTTATCACAATGCCTTTCTGGTCTGTGCTGAAGCAGGGCATTCTGGCAGCCAAGTGGCTTGACCTTTATTAGTGAGCCTGGTTACCCCCTCTCGGAACCACAGACTTAGAAATCGCCAGCTCATATACAGTGCATAAAATATATTTATATATATACCCTTATACACCATTTTAATAAAAAATATCACAAATTTCTTCTAAGTCCCTAGGGAAGAGTGAAAGACGCGCACGTTCATTTTCAGAGCTCCTAGACCTTCCTATAAGAAGTTAGCCAAAAAGTAGCTTCGAAAAACGCTTAGGTTAAGTTTCAGAGTTGCTTCTAATGTACCAAAGCTGGACTTAGACATAATTTCACTCTCACAACATTATGGCTGGTTGGAGAGAGTCCGAACCACAAGTACCGGGTCCATAGTTCTGGCCGTATACTGGGGGGATGGGGACGACTCCCATTAACCCCTGACTATACCGGGGATACGCTTATCACAATGCCTTTCTGGTCTGTGCTGAAGCAGGGCATTCTGGCAGCCAAGTGGCTTGACCTTTATTAGTGAGCCTGGTTACACCCTCTCGGAACCACAGACTTAGAAATCGCCAGCTCATATACAGTGCATAAAATATATTTATATATACCCTTATACACCATTTAATAAAAAATATCACAAAATTCTTCTAAGTCCCTCGGGAAGAGTGAAAGACGCGCACGTTCATTTTCAGAGCTCCTAGACCTTCCTATAAGAAGTTAGCCAAAAAGTAGCTTCGAAAAACGCTTAGGTTAAGTTTCAGAGTTGCTTCTAATGTACCAAAGCTGGACTTAGACATAATTTCACTCTCACAACATTATGGCTGGTTGGAGACAGTCCGAACCACAAGTACCGGGTCCATGGTTCTGGCCGTATACTGGGGGGACGGGGACGACTCCCATTAACCCCTGACTATACCGGGGATACGCTTATCACAATGCCTTTCTGGTCTGTGCTGAAGCAGGGCATTCTGGCAGCCAAGTGGCTTGACCTTTATTAGTGAGCCTGGTTACCCCCTCTCGGAACCACAGACTTAGAAATCGCCAGCTCATATACAGTGCATAAAATATATTTATATATATACCCTTATACACCATTTTAATAAAAAATATCACAAATTTCTTCTAAGTCCCTAGGGAAGAGTGAAAGACGCGCACGTTCATTTTCAGAGCTCCTAGACCTTCCTATAAGAAGTTAGCCAAAAAGTAGCTTCGAAAAACGCTTAGGTTAAGTTTCAGAGTTGCTTCTAATGTACCAAAGCTGGACTTAGACATAATTTCACTCTCACAACATTATGGCTGGTTGGAGAGAGTCCGAACCACAAGTACCGGGTCCATGGTTCTGGCCGTATACTGGGGGGATGGGGACGACTCCCATTAACCCCTGACTATACCGGGGATACGCTTATCACAATGCCTTTCTGGTCTGTGCTGAAGCAGGGCATTCTGGCAGCCAAGTGGCTTGACCTTTATTAGTGAGCCTGGTTACACCCTCTCGGAACCACAGACTTAGAAATCGCCAGCTCATATACAGTGCATAAAATATATTTATATATACCCTTATACACCATTTAATAAAAAATATCACAAAATTCTTCTAAGTCCCTCGGGAAGAGTGAAAGACGCGCACGTTCATTTTCAGAGCTCCTAGACCTTCCTATAAGAAGTTAGCCAAAAAGTAGCTTCGAAAAACGCTTAGGTTAAGTTTCAGAGTTGCTTCTAATGTACCAAAGCTGGACTTAGACATAATTTCACTCTCACAACATTATGGCTGGTTGGAGACAGTCCGAACCACAAGTACCGGGTCCATGGTTCTGGCCGTATACTGGGGGGACGGGGACGACTCCCATTAACCCCTGACTATACCGGGGATACGCTTATCACAATGCCTTTCTGGTCTGTGCTGAAGCAGGGCATTCTGGCAGCCAAGTGGCTTGACCTTTATTAGTGAGCCTGGTTACCCCCTCTCGGAACCACAGACTTAGAAATCGCCAGCTCATATACAGTGCATAAAATATATTTATATATATATACCCTTATACACCATTTAATAAAAAATATCACAAAATTCTTCTAAGTCCCTCGGGAAGAGTGAAAGACGCGCACGTTCATTTTCAGAGCTCCTAGAACTTCCTATAAGAAGTTAGCCAAAAAGTAGCTTCGAAAAACGCTTAGGTTAAGTTTCAGAGTTGCTTCTAATGTACCAAAGCTGGACTTAGACATAATTTCACTCTCACAACATTATGGCTGGTTGGAGACAGTCCGAACCACAAGTACCGGGTCCATGGTTCTGGCCGTATACTGGGGGGACGGGGACGACTCCCATTAACCCCTGACTATACCGGGGATACGCTTATCACAATGCCTTTCTGGTCTGTGCTGAAGCAGGGCATTCTGGCAGCCAAGTGGCTTGACCTTTATTAGTGAGCCTGGTTACCCCCTCTCGGAACCACAGACTTAGAAATCGCCAGCTCATATACAGTGCATAAAATATATTTATATATATACCCTTATACACCATTTTAATAAAAAATATCACAAATTTCTTCTAAGTCCCTAGGGAAGAGTGAAAGACGCGCACGTTCATTTTCAGAGCTCCTAGACCTTCCTATAAGAAGTTAGCCAAAAAGTAGCTTCGAAAAACGCTTAGGTTAAGTTTCAGAGTTGCTTCTAATGTACCAAAGCTGGACTTAGACATAATTTCACTCTCACAACATTATGGCTGGTTGGAGAGAGTCCGAACCACAAGTACCGGGTCCATGGTTCTGGCCGTATACTGGGGGGACGGGGACGACTCCCATTAACCCCTGACTATACCGGGGATACGCTTATCACAATGCCTTTCTGGTCTGTGCTGAAGCAGGGCATTCTGGCAGCCAAGTGGCTTGACCTTTATTAGTGAGCCTGGTTACCCCCTCTCGGAACCACAGACTTAGAAATCGCCAGCTCATATACAGTGCATAAAATATATTTATATATATATACCCTTATACACCATTTAATAAAAAATATCACAAAATTCTTCTAAGTCCCTCGGGAAGAGTGAAAGACGCGCACGTTCATTTTCAGAGATCCTAGAACTTCATATAAGAAGTTAGCCAAAAAGTAGCTTCGAAAAACGCTTAGGTTAAGTTTCAGAGTTGCTTCTAATGTACCAAAGCTGGACTTAGACATAATTTCACTCTCACAACATTATGGCTGGTTGGAGACAGTCCAAAGCGTTTTCTATCTTCCCCGCTTCAGCCCATGAAATATTGAGCTTCAAATGTGTTGTTAACTTTGTGTAAAAAAGTTGCTCACAGCTGTTCTAGGAACACATTGTGAAATCGCGTATATCTTTTCTTCTACACATAGGAATGTATTGTGCTTTGCTTTACACACTATTCTACAGTCAAGAGGAGAGAATTCATCAAGTTTAATAAGCAAAAACACTGTATATGTCGAATTTCAGCATTTTTGTGTGACCGGGAAAACCACAGTCACAAGCCGAGATGCAGTTCCATAGAAACTTGCCATTTTACCGCTGAACCTAAAAATGGGTAGAAAGTACTTTTTCTCCCTTCCTGTTAATGCCACAGACTTCGCCTTTACAGGGCACACGTTTTCTATCTTCCCCCCTTCAGCCCATGAAATATTGAGCTTCAAATGTGTTGTTAACGTTGTGTAAAAAAGTTGCTCACAGCTGTTCTAGGAACACATTGTGAAATCGCGTATATCTTTGCTTCTACACATAGCAATGTATTGTGCTTTGCTTTACACATTATTCTGCAGTCAAGAGGAGAGAATCCATCAAGTTTAATAAGCAAAAACTCTGTATAAGTCGAATTTCAGCATTTTTGTGTGACCGGGAAAACCACAGTCACAAGCCGAGATTCAGTTCCATAGGAACTTGCCATTTTACCGCGGAACCTAAAAATGGGTAGAAAGTACTTTTTCTCCCTTCCTGTTAATGCCACAGACTTCGCCTTTACAGGGCACACGTTTTCTATCTTCCCCGCTTCAGCCCATGAAATATTGAGCTTCAAATGTGTTGTTAACGTGGTGTAAAAAAGTTGCTCACAGCTGTTCTAGGAACACATTGTGAAATCGCGTATATCTTTGCTTCTACACATAGCAATGTATTGTGCTTTGCTTTACACACTATTCTACAGTCAAGAGGAGAGAATTCATCAAGTTTAATAAGCAAAAACACTGTATAAGTCGAATTTCAGCATTTTTGTGTGACCGGGAAAACCACAGTCACAAGCCGAGATGCAGTTCCATAGAAACTTGCCATTTTACCGCTGAACCTAAAAATGGGTAGAAAGTACTTTTTCTCCCTTCCTGTTAATGCCACAGACTTCGCCTTTACAGGGCACACGTTTTCTATCTTCCCCGCTTCAGCCCATGAAATATTGAGCTTCAAATGTGTTGTTAACGTTGTGTAAAAAAGTTGCTCACAGATGTTTTTGGAACACATTGTGAAATCGCGTATATCTTTGCTTCTACACATAGAAATGTATTGTGCTTTGCTTTACACACTATTCTACAGTCAAGAGGAGAGAATTCATCAAGTTTAATAAGCAAAAACACTGTATAAGTCGAATTTCAGCATTTTTGTGTGACCGGGAAAACCACAGTCACAAGCCGAGATGCAGTTCCATAGAAACTTGCCATTTTACCGCTGAACCTAAAAATGGGTAGAAAGTACTTTTTCTCCCTTCCTGTTAATGCCACAGACTTCGCCTTTACAGGGCACACGTTTTCTATCTTCCCCGCTTCAGCCCATGAAATATTGAGCTTCAAATGTGTTGTTAACGTGGTGTAAAAAAGTTGCTCACAGCTGTTCTAGGAACACATTGTGAAATCGCGTATATCTTTGCTTCTACACATAACAATGTATTGTGCTTTGCTTTACACACTATTCTACAGTCAAGAGGAGAGAATTCATCAAGTTTAATTTGCAAAAACACTGTATAAGTCGAATTTCAGCATTTTTGTGTGACCGGGAAAACCACAGTCACAAGCCGAGATGCAGTTCCATAGAAACTTGCCATTTTACCGCTGAACCTAAAAATGGGTAGAAAGTACTTTTTCTCCCTTCCTGTTAATGCCACAGACTTCGCCTTTACAGGGCACACGTTTTCTATCTTCCCCGCTTCAGCCCATGAAATATTGAGCTTCAAATGTGTTGTTAACGTTGTGTAAAAAAAGTTGCTCACAGCTGTTTTGGGAACACATTGTGAAATCGCGTATATCTTTGCTTCTACACATAGGAATGTATTGTGCTTTGCTTTACACACTATTCTACAGTCAAGAGGAGAGAATTCATCAAGTTTAATAAGCAAAAACACTGTATAAGTCGAATTTCAGCATTTTTGTGTGACCGGGAAAACCACAGTCACAAGACGAGATGCAGTTCCATAGAAACTTGCCATTTTACCGCTGATGCTAAAAATGGGTAGAAAGTACTTTTTCTCCCTTCCTGTTAATGCCACAGACTTCGCCTTTACAGGGCACACGTTTTCTATCTTCCCCGCTTCAGCCCATGAAATATTGAGCTTCAAATGTGTTGTTAACGTGGTGTAAAAAAGTTGCTCACAGCTGTTCTAGGAACACATTGTGAAATCGCGTATATTTTTGCTTCTGCACATAGCAATGTATTGTGCTTTGCTTTACACACTATTCTACAGTCAAGAGGAGAGAATTCATCAAGTTTAATAAGCAAAAACACTGTATAAGTCGAATTTCAGCATTTTTGTGTGACCGGGAAAACCACAGTCACAAGCCGAGATGCAGTTCCATAGAAACTTGCCATTTTACCGCTGAACCTAAAAATGGGTAGAAAGTACTTTTTCTCCCTTCCTGTTAATGCCACAGACTTCGCCTTTACAGGGCACACGTTTTCTATCTTCCCCGCTTCAGCCCATGAAATATTGAGCTTCAAATGTGTTGTTAACGTGGTGTAAAAAAGTTGCTCACAGCTGTTCTAGGAACACATTGTGAAATCGCGTATATCTTTGCTTCTACACATAGGAATGTATTGTGCTTTGCTTTACACACCATTCTACAGTCAAGAGGAGAGAATTCATCAAGTTTAATTAGCAAAAACACTGTATAAGTCGAATTTCAGCATTTTTGTGTGACCGGGAAAACCACAGTCACAATCCGAGATGCAGTTCCATAGAAACTTGCCATTTTACCGCTGAACCTAAAAATGGGTAGAAAGTACTTTTTCTCCCTTCCTGTTAATGCCACAGACTTCGCCTTTACAGGGCATACGTTTTCTATCTTCCCCGCTTCAGCCCATGAAATATTGAGCTTCAAATGTGTTGTTAACATTGTGTAAAAAAGTTGCTCACAGCTGTTCTAGGAACACATTGTGAAATCGCGTATATCTTTGCTTCTACACATAGCAATGTATTGTGCTTTGCTTTACACACTATTCTACAGTCAAGAGGAGAGAATTCATCAAGTTTAATAAGCAAAAACACTGTATAAGTCGATTTTCAGCATTATTGTGTGACCGGGAAAACCACAGTCACAAGCCGAGATGCAGTTCCATAGAAACTTGCCATTTTACCGCTGAACCTAAAAATGGGTAGAAAGTACTTTTTCTCCCTTCCTGTTAATGCCACAGACTTCGCCTTTACAGGGCACACGTTTTCTATCTTCCCCGCTTCAGCCCATGAAATATTGAGCTTCAAATGTGTTGTTAACGTTGTGTAAAAAAGTTGCTCACAGCTGTTCTAGGAACACATTGTGAAATCGCGTATATCTTTGCTTCTACACATAGGAATGTATTGTGCTTTGCTTTACACACTATTCTACAGTCAAGAGGAGAGAATTCATCAAGTTTAATAAGCAAAAACACTGTATAAGTCGAATTTCAGCATTTTTGTGTGACCGGGAAAACCACAGTCACAAGCCGAGATGCAGTTCCATAGAAACTTGCCATTTTACCGCTGAACCTAAAAATGGGTAGAAAGTACTTTTTCTCCCTTCCTGTTAATGCCACAGACTTCGCCTTTACAGGGCACACGTTTTCTATCTTCCCCGCTTCAGCCCATGAAATATTGAGCTTCAAATGTGTTGTTAACGTTGTGTAAAAAAGTTGCTCACAGCTGTTCTAGGAACACATTGTGAAATCGCGTATATCTTTGCTTCTACACATAGCAATGTATTGTGCTTTGCTTTACACACTATTCTACAGTCAAGAGGAGAGAATCCATCAAGTTTAATAAGCAAAAACTCTGTATAAGTCGAATTTCAGCATTTTTGTGTGACCGGGAAAACCACAGTCACAAGCCGAGATTCAGTTCCATAGGAACTTGCCATTTTACCGCGGAACCTAAAAATGGGTAGAAAGTACTTTTTCTCCCTTCCTGTTAATGCCACAGACTTCGCCTTTACAGGGCACACGTTTTCTATCTTCCCCGCTTCAGCCCATGAAATATTGAGCTTCAAATGTGTTGTTAACGTTGTGTAAAAAAGTTGCTCACAGCTGTTTTGGGAACACATTGTGAAATCGCGTATATCTTTGCTTCTACACATAGGAATGTATTGTGCTTTGCTTTACACACTATTCTACAGTCAAGAGGAGAGAATTCATCAAGTTTAATAAGCAAAAACACTGTATAAGTCGAATTTCAGCATTTTTGTGTGACCGGGAAAACCACAGTCACAAGCCGAGATGCAGTTCCATAGAAACTTGCCATTTTACCGCTGAACCTAAAAATGGGTAGAAAGTACTTTTTCTCCCTTCCTGTTAATGCCACAGACTTCGCCTTTACAGGGCACACGTTTTCTATCTTCCCCGCTTCAGCCCATGAAATATTGAGCTTCAAATGTGTTGTTAACGTGGTGTAAAAAAGTTGCTCACAGCTGTTCTAGGAACACATTGTGAAATCGCGTATATCTTTGCTTCTACACATAGCAATGTATTGTGCTTTGCTTTACACACTATTCTACAGTCAAGAGGAGAAAATTCATCAAGTTTAATTAGCAAAAACACTGTATAAGTCGAATTTCAGCATTTTTGTGTGACCAGGAAAACCACAGTCACAATCCGAGATGCAGTTCCATAGAAACTTGCCATTTTACCGCTGAACCTAAAAATGGGTAGAAAGTACTTTTTCTCCCTTCCTGTTAATGCCACAGACTTCGCCTTTACAGGGCACACGTTTTCTATCTTCCCCGCTTCAGCCCATGAAATATTGAGCTTCAAATGTGTTGTTAACGTTGTGTAAAAAAGTTGCTCACAGCTGTTTTGGGAACACATTGTGAAATCGCGTATATCTTTGCTTCTACACATAGGAATGTATTGTGCTTTGCTTTACACACTATTCTACAGTCAAGAGGAGAGAATTCATCAAGTTTAATAAGCAAAAACACTGTATAAGTCGAATTTCAGCATTTTTGTGTGACCGGGAAAACCACAGTCACAAGCCGAGATGCAGTTCCATAGAAACTTGCCATTTTACCGCTGAACCTAAAAATGGGTAGAAAGTACTTTTTCTCCCTTCCTGTTAATGCCACAGACTTCGCCTTTACAGGGCACACGTTTTCTATCTTCCCCGCTTCAGCCCATGAAATATTGAGCTTCAAATGTGTTGTTAACGTTGTGTAAAAAAGTTGCTCACAGCTGTTCTAGGAACACATTGTGAAATCGCGTATATCTTTGCTTCTACACATAGCAATGTATTGTGCTTTGCTTTACACACTATTCTACAGTCAAGAGGAGAGAATTCATCAAGTTTAATAAGCAAAAACACTGTATAAGTCGATTTTCAGCATTATTGTGTGACCGGGAAAACCACAGTCACAAGCCGAGATGCAGTTCCATAGAAACTTGCCATTTTACCGCTGAACCTAAAAATGGGTAGAAAGTACTTTTTCTCCCTTCCTGTTAATGCCACAGACTTCGCCTTTACAGGGCACACGTTTTCTATCTTCCCCGCTTCAGCCCATGAAATATTGAGCTTCAAATGTGTTGTTAACGTTGTGTAAAAAAGTTGCTCACAGCTGTTCTAGGAACACATTGTGAAATCGCGTATATCTTTGCTTCTACACATAGGAATGTATTGTGCTTTGCTTTACACACTATTCTACAGTCAAGAGGAGAGAATTCATCAAGTTTAATAAGCAAAAACACTGTATAAGTCGAATTTCAGCATTTTTGTGTGACCGGGAAAACCACAGTCACAAGCCGAGATGCAGTTCCATAGAAACTTGCCATTTTACCGCTGAACCTAAAAATGGGTAGAAAGTACTTTTTCTCCCTTCCTGTTAATGCCACAGACTTCGCCTTTACAGGGCACACGTTTTCTATCTTCCCCGCTTCAGCCCATGAAATATTGAGCTTCAAATGTGTTGTTAACGTTGTGTAAAAAAGTTGCTCACAGCTGTTCTAGGAACACATTGTGAAATCGCGTATATCTTTGCTTCTACACATAGCAATGTATTGTGCTTTGCTTTACACACTATTCTACAGTCAAGAGGAGAGAATCCATCAAGTTTAATAAGCAAAAACTCTGTATAAGTCGAATTTCAGCATTTTTGTGTGACCGGGAAAACCACAGTCACAAGCCGAGATTCAGTTCCATAGGAACTTGCCATTTTACCGCGGAACCTAAAAATGGGTAGAAAGTACTTTTTCTCCCTTCCTGTTAATGCCACAGACTTCGCCTTTACAGGGCACACGTTTTCTATCTTCCCCGCTTCAGCCCATGAAATATTGAGCTTCAAATGTGTTGTTAACGTTGTGTAAAAAAGTTGCTCACAGCTGTTTTGGGAACACATTGTGAAATCGCGTATATCTTTGCTTCTACACATAGGAATGTATTGTGCTTTGCTTTACACACTATTCTACAGTCAAGAGGAGAGAATTCATCAAGTTTAATAAGCAAAAACACTGTATAAGTCGAATTTCAGCATTTTTGTGTGACCGGGAAAACCACAGTCACAAGCCGAGATGCAGTTCCATAGAAACTTGCCATTTTACCGCTGAACCTAAAAATGGGTAGAAAGTACTTTTTCTCCCTTCCTGTTAATGCCACAGACTTCGCCTTTACAGGGCACACGTTTTCTATCTTCCCCGCTTCAGCCCATGAAATATTGAGCTTCAAATGTGTTGTTAACGTGGTGTAAAAAAGTTGCTCACAGCTGTTCTAGGAACACATTGTGAAATCGCGTATATCTTTGCTTCTACACATAGCAATGTATTGTGCTTTGCTTTACACACTATTCTACAGTCAAGAGGAGAAAATTCATCAAGTTTAATTAGCAAAAACACTGTATAAGTCGAATTTCAGCATTTTTGTGTGACCAGGAAAACCACAGTCACAATCCGAGATGCAGTTCCATAGAAACTTGCCATTTTACCGCTGAACCTAAAAATGGGTAGAAAGTACTTTTTCTCCCTTCCTGTTAATGCCACAGACTTCGCCTTTACAGGGCACACGTTTTCTATCTTCCCCGCTTCAGCCCATGAAATATTGAGCTTCAAATGTGTTGTTAACGTTGTGTAAAAAAGTTGCTCACAGCTGTTTTGGGAACACATTGTGAAATCGCGTATATCTTTGCTTCTACACATAGGAATGTATTGTGCTTTGCTTTACACACTATTCTACAGTCAAGAGGAGAGAATTCATCAAGTTTAATAAGCAAAAACACTGTATAAGTCGAATTTCAGCATTTTTGTGTGACCGGGAAAACCACAGTCACAAGCCGAGATGCAGTTCCATAGAAACTTGCCGTTTTACCGCTGAACCTAAAAATGGGTAGAAAGTACTTTTTCTCCCTTCCTGTTGACCTGTTGAAGTGGCTTGACCTTTATTAGTGAGCCTGGTTACCCCCTCTCGGAACCACAGACTTAGAAATCGCCAGCTCATATACAGTGCATAAAATATATTTATATATATACCCTTATACACCATTTAATAAAAAATATCACAAAATTCTTCTAAGTCCCTCGGGAAGAGTGAAAGACGCGCACGTTCATTTTCAGAGCTCCTAGACCTTCCTATAAGAAGTTAGCCAAAAAGTAGCTTCGAAAAACGCTTAGGTTAAGTTTCAGAGTTGCTTCTAATGTACCAAAGCTGGACTTAGACATAATTTCACTCTCACAACATTATGGCTGGTTGGAGAGAGTCCGAACCACAAGTACCGGGTCCATGGTTCTGGCCGTATACTGGGGGGACGGGGACGACTCCCATTAACCCCTGACTATACCGGGGATACGCTTATCACAATGCCTTTCTGGTCTGTGCTGAAGCAGGGCATTCTGGCAGCCAAGTGGCTTGACCTTTATTAGTGAGCCTGGTTACCCCCTCTCGGAACCACAGACTTAGAAATCGCCAGCTCATATACAGTGCATAAAATATATTTATATATATACCCTTATACACCATTTTAATAAAAAATATCACAAATTTCTTCTAAGTCCCTAGGGAAGAGTGAAAGACGCGCACGTTCATTTTCAGAGCTCCTAGACCTTCCTATAAGAAGTTAGCCAAAAAGTAGCTTCGAAAAACGCTTAGGTTAAGTTTCAGAGTTGCTTCTAATGTACCAAAGCTGGACTTAGACATAATTTCACTCTCACAACATTATGGCTGGTTGGAGAGAGTCCGAACCACAAGTACCGGGTCCATGGTTCTGGCCGTATACTGGGGGGATGGGGACGACTCCCATTAACCCCTGACTATACCGGGGATACGCTTATCACAATGCCTTTCTGGTCTGTGCTGAAGCAGGGCATTCTGGCAGCCAAGTGGCTTGACCTTTATTAGTGAGCCTGGTTACACCCTCTCGGAACCACAGACTTAGAAATCGCCAGCTCATATACAGTGCATAAAATATATTTATATATACCCTTATACACCATTTAATAAAAAATATCACAAAATTCTTCTAAGTCCCTCGGGAAGAGTGAAAGACGCGCACGTTCATTTTCAGAGCTCCTAGACCTTCCTATAAGAAGTTAGCCAAAAAGTAGCTTCGAAAAACGCTTAGGTTAAGTTTCAGAGTTGCTTCTAATGTACCAAAGCTGGACTTAGACATAATTTCACTCTCACAACATTATGGCTGGTTGGAGACAGTCCGAACCACAAGTACCGGGTCCATGGTTCTGGCCGTATACTGGGGGGACGGGGACGACTCCCATTAACCCCTGACTATACCGGGGATACGCTTATCACAATGCCTTTCTGGTCTGTGCTGAAGCAGGGCATTCTGGCAGCCAAGTGGCTTGACCTTTATTAGTGAGCCTGGTTACCCCCTCTCGGAACCACAGACTTAGAAATCGCCAGCTCATATACAGTGCATAAAATATATTTATATATATATACCCTTATACACCATTTAATAAAAAATATCACAAAATTCTTCTAAGTCCCTCGGGAAGAGTGAAAGACGCGCACGTTCATTTTCAGAGCTCCTAGAACTTCCTATAAGAAGTTAGCCAAAAAGTAGCTTCGAAAAACGCTTAGGTTAAGTTTCAGAGTTGCTTCTAATGTACCAAAGCTGGACTTAGACATAATTTCACTCTCACAACATTATGGCTGGTTGGAGACAGTCCGAACCACAAGTACCGGGTCCATGGTTCTGGCCGTATACTGGGGGGACGGGGACGACTCCCATTAACCCCTGACTATACCGGGGATACGCTTATCACAATGCCTTTCTGGTCTGTGCTGAAGCAGGGCATTCTGGCAGCCAAGTGGCTTGACCTTTATTAGTGAGCCTGGTTACCCCCTCTCGGAACCACAGACTTAGAAATCGCCAGCTCATATACAGTGCATAAAATATATTTATATATATACCCTTATACACCATTTTAATAAAAAATATCACAAATTTCTTCTAAGTCCCTAGGGAAGAGTGAAAGACGCGCACGTTCATTTTCAGAGCTCCTAGACCTTCCTATAAGAAGTTAGCCAAAAAGTAGCTTCGAAAAACGCTTAGGTTAAGTTTCAGAGTTGCTTCTAATGTACCAAAGCTGGACTTAGACATAATTTCACTCTCACAACATTATGGCTGGTTGGAGAGAGTCCGAACCACAAGTACCGGGTCCATGGTTCTGGCCGTATACTGGGGGGACGGGGACGACTCCCATTAACCCCTGACTATACCGGGGATACGCTTATCACAATGCCTTTCTGGTCTGTGCTGAAGCAGGGCATTCTGGCAGCCAAGTGGCTTGACCTTTATTAGTGAGCCTGGTTACCCCCTCTCGGAACCACAGACTTAGAAATCGCCAGCTCATATACAGTGCATAAAATATATTTATATATATATACCCTTATACACCATTTAATAAAAAATATCACAAAATTCTTCTAAGTCCCTCGGGAAGAGTGAAAGACGCGCACGTTCATTTTCAGAGATCCTAGAACTTCATATAAGAAGTTAGCCAAAAAGTAGCTTCGAAAAACGCTTAGGTTAAGTTTCAGAGTTGCTTCTAATGTACCAAAGCTGGACTTAGACATAATTTCACTCTCACAACATTATGGCTGGTTGGAGACAGTCCAAAGCGTTTTCTATCTTCCCCGCTTCAGCCCATGAAATATTGAGCTTCAAATGTGTTGTTAACTTTGTGTAAAAAAGTTGCTCACAGCTGTTCTAGGAACACATTGTGAAATCGCGTATATCTTTTCTTCTACACATAGGAATGTATTGTGCTTTGCTTTACACACTATTCTACAGTCAAGAGGAGAGAATTCATCAAGTTTAATAAGCAAAAACACTGTATATGTCGAATTTCAGCATTTTTGTGTGACCGGGAAAACCACAGTCACAAGCCGAGATGCAGTTCCATAGAAACTTGCCATTTTACCGCTGAACCTAAAAATGGGTAGAAAGTACTTTTTCTCCCTTCCTGTTAATGCCACAGACTTCGCCTTTACAGGGCACACGTTTTCTATCTTCCCCCCTTCAGCCCATGAAATATTGAGCTTCAAATGTGTTGTTAACGTTGTGTAAAAAAGTTGCTCACAGCTGTTCTAGGAACACATTGTGAAATCGCGTATATCTTTGCTTCTACACATAGCAATGTATTGTGCTTTGCTTTACACATTATTCTGCAGTCAAGAGGAGAGAATCCATCAAGTTTAATAAGCAAAAACTCTGTATAAGTCGAATTTCAGCATTTTTGTGTGACCGGGAAAACCACAGTCACAAGCCGAGATTCAGTTCCATAGGAACTTGCCATTTTACCGCGGAACCTAAAAATGGGTAGAAAGTACTTTTTCTCCCTTCCTGTTAATGCCACAGACTTCGCCTTTACAGGGCACACGTTTTCTATCTTCCCCGCTTCAGCCCATGAAATATTGAGCTTCAAATGTGTTGTTAACGTGGTGTAAAAAAGTTGCTCACAGCTGTTCTAGGAACACATTGTGAAATCGCGTATATCTTTGCTTCTACACATAGCAATGTATTGTGCTTTGCTTTACACACTATTCTACAGTCAAGAGGAGAGAATTCATCAAGTTTAATAAGCAAAAACACTGTATAAGTCGAATTTCAGCATTTTTGTGTGACCGGGAAAACCACAGTCACAAGCCGAGATGCAGTTCCATAGAAACTTGCCATTTTACCGCTGAACCTAAAAATGGGTAGAAAGTACTTTTTCTCCCTTCCTGTTAATGCCACAGACTTCGCCTTTACAGGGCACACGTTTTCTATCTTCCCCGCTTCAGCCCATGAAATATTGAGCTTCAAATGTGTTGTTAACGTTGTGTAAAAAAGTTGCTCACAGATGTTTTTGGAACACATTGTGAAATCGCGTATATCTTTGCTTCTACACATAGAAATGTATTGTGCTTTGCTTTACACACTATTCTACAGTCAAGAGGAGAGAATTCATCAAGTTTAATAAGCAAAAACACTGTATAAGTCGAATTTCAGCATTTTTGTGTGACCGGGAAAACCACAGTCACAAGCCGAGATGCAGTTCCATAGAAACTTGCCATTTTACCGCTGAACCTAAAAATGGGTAGAAAGTACTTTTTCTCCCTTCCTGTTAATGCCACAGACTTCGCCTTTACAGGGCACACGTTTTCTATCTTCCCCGCTTCAGCCCATGAAATATTGAGCTTCAAATGTGTTGTTAACGTGGTGTAAAAAAGTTGCTCACAGCTGTTCTAGGAACACATTGTGAAATCGCGTATATCTTTGCTTCTACACATAACAATGTATTGTGCTTTGCTTTACACACTATTCTACAGTCAAGAGGAGAGAATTCATCAAGTTTAATTTGCAAAAACACTGTATAAGTCGAATTTCAGCATTTTTGTGTGACCGGGAAAACCACAGTCACAAGCCGAGATGCAGTTCCATAGAAACTTGCCATTTTACCGCTGAACCTAAAAATGGGTAGAAAGTACTTTTTCTCCCTTCCTGTTAATGCCACAGACTTCGCCTTTACAGGGCACACGTTTTCTATCTTCCCCGCTTCAGCCCATGAAATATTGAGCTTCAAATGTGTTGTTAACGTTGTGTAAAAAAAGTTGCTCACAGCTGTTTTGGGAACACATTGTGAAATCGCGTATATCTTTGCTTCTACACATAGGAATGTATTGTGCTTTGCTTTACACACTATTCTACAGTCAAGAGGAGAGAATTCATCAAGTTTAATAAGCAAAAACACTGTATAAGTCGAATTTCAGCATTTTTGTGTGACCGGGAAAACCACAGTCACAAGACGAGATGCAGTTCCATAGAAACTTGCCATTTTACCGCTGATGCTAAAAATGGGTAGAAAGTACTTTTTCTCCCTTCCTGTTAATGCCACAGACTTCGCCTTTACAGGGCACACGTTTTCTATCTTCCCCGCTTCAGCCCATGAAATATTGAGCTTCAAATGTGTTGTTAACGTGGTGTAAAAAAGTTGCTCACAGCTGTTCTAGGAACACATTGTGAAATCGCGTATATTTTTGCTTCTGCACATAGCAATGTATTGTGCTTTGCTTTACACACTATTCTACAGTCAAGAGGAGAGAATTCATCAAGTTTAATAAGCAAAAACACTGTATAAGTCGAATTTCAGCATTTTTGTGTGACCGGGAAAACCACAGTCACAAGCCGAGATGCAGTTCCATAGAAACTTGCCATTTTACCGCTGAACCTAAAAATGGGTAGAAAGTACTTTTTCTCCCTTCCTGTTAATGCCACAGACTTCGCCTTTACAGGGCACACGTTTTCTATCTTCCCCGCTTCAGCCCATGAAATATTGAGCTTCAAATGTGTTGTTAACGTGGTGTAAAAAAGTTGCTCACAGCTGTTCTAGGAACACATTGTGAAATCGCGTATATCTTTGCTTCTACACATAGGAATGTATTGTGCTTTGCTTTACACACCATTCTACAGTCAAGAGGAGAGAATTCATCAAGTTTAATTAGCAAAAACACTGTATAAGTCGAATTTCAGCATTTTTGTGTGACCGGGAAAACCACAGTCACAATCCGAGATGCAGTTCCATAGAAACTTGCCATTTTACCGCTGAACCTAAAAATGGGTAGAAAGTACTTTTTCTCCCTTCCTGTTAATGCCACAGACTTCGCCTTTACAGGGCATACGTTTTCTATCTTCCCCGCTTCAGCCCATGAAATATTGAGCTTCAAATGTGTTGTTAACATTGTGTAAAAAAGTTGCTCACAGCTGTTCTAGGAACACATTGTGAAATCGCGTATATCTTTGCTTCTACACATAGCAATGTATTGTGCTTTGCTTTACACACTATTCTACAGTCAAGAGGAGAGAATTCATCAAGTTTAATAAGCAAAAACACTGTATAAGTCGATTTTCAGCATTATTGTGTGACCGGGAAAACCACAGTCACAAGCCGAGATGCAGTTCCATAGAAACTTGCCATTTTACCGCTGAACCTAAAAATGGGTAGAAAGTACTTTTTCTCCCTTCCTGTTAATGCCACAGACTTCGCCTTTACAGGGCACACGTTTTCTATCTTCCCCGCTTCAGCCCATGAAATATTGAGCTTCAAATGTGTTGTTAACGTTGTGTAAAAAAGTTGCTCACAGCTGTTCTAGGAACACATTGTGAAATCGCGTATATCTTTGCTTCTACACATAGGAATGTATTGTGCTTTGCTTTACACACTATTCTACAGTCAAGAGGAGAGAATTCATCAAGTTTAATAAGCAAAAACACTGTATAAGTCGAATTTCAGCATTTTTGTGTGACCGGGAAAACCACAGTCACAAGCCGAGATGCAGTTCCATAGAAACTTGCCATTTTACCGCTGAACCTAAAAATGGGTAGAAAGTACTTTTTCTCCCTTCCTGTTAATGCCACAGACTTCGCCTTTACAGGGCACACGTTTTCTATCTTCCCCGCTTCAGCCCATGAAATATTGAGCTTCAAATGTGTTGTTAACGTTGTGTAAAAAAGTTGCTCACAGCTGTTCTAGGAACACATTGTGAAATCGCGTATATCTTTGCTTCTACACATAGCAATGTATTGTGCTTTGCTTTACACACTATTCTACAGTCAAGAGGAGAGAATCCATCAAGTTTAATAAGCAAAAACTCTGTATAAGTCGAATTTCAGCATTTTTGTGTGACCGGGAAAACCACAGTCACAAGCCGAGATTCAGTTCCATAGGAACTTGCCATTTTACCGCGGAACCTAAAAATGGGTAGAAAGTACTTTTTCTCCCTTCCTGTTAATGCCACAGACTTCGCCTTTACAGGGCACACGTTTTCTATCTTCCCCGCTTCAGCCCATGAAATATTGAGCTTCAAATGTGTTGTTAACGTTGTGTAAAAAAGTTGCTCACAGCTGTTTTGGGAACACATTGTGAAATCGCGTATATCTTTGCTTCTACACATAGGAATGTATTGTGCTTTGCTTTACACACTATTCTACAGTCAAGAGGAGAGAATTCATCAAGTTTAATAAGCAAAAACACTGTATAAGTCGAATTTCAGCATTTTTGTGTGACCGGGAAAACCACAGTCACAAGCCGAGATGCAGTTCCATAGAAACTTGCCATTTTACCGCTGAACCTAAAAATGGGTAGAAAGTACTTTTTCTCCCTTCCTGTTAATGCCACAGACTTCGCCTTTACAGGGCACACGTTTTCTATCTTCCCCGCTTCAGCCCATGAAATATTGAGCTTCAAATGTGTTGTTAACGTGGTGTAAAAAAGTTGCTCACAGCTGTTCTAGGAACACATTGTGAAATCGCGTATATCTTTGCTTCTACACATAGCAATGTATTGTGCTTTGCTTTACACACTATTCTACAGTCAAGAGGAGAAAATTCATCAAGTTTAATTAGCAAAAACACTGTATAAGTCGAATTTCAGCATTTTTGTGTGACCAGGAAAACCACAGTCACAATCCGAGATGCAGTTCCATAGAAACTTGCCATTTTACCGCTGAACCTAAAAATGGGTAGAAAGTACTTTTTCTCCCTTCCTGTTAATGCCACAGACTTCGCCTTTACAGGGCACACGTTTTCTATCTTCCCCGCTTCAGCCCATGAAATATTGAGCTTCAAATGTGTTGTTAACGTTGTGTAAAAAAGTTGCTCACAGCTGTTTTGGGAACACATTGTGAAATCGCGTATATCTTTGCTTCTACACATAGGAATGTATTGTGCTTTGCTTTACACACTATTCTACAGTCAAGAGGAGAGAATTCATCAAGTTTAATAAGCAAAAACACTGTATAAGTCGAATTTCAGCATTTTTGTGTGACCGGGAAAACCACAGTCACAAGCCGAGATGCAGTTCCATAGAAACTTGCCGTTTTACCGCTGAACCTAAAAATGGGTAGAAAGTACTTTTTCTCCCTTCCTGTTGACCTGTTGAAGTGGCTTGACCTTTATTAGTGAGCCTGGTTACCCCCTCTCGGAACCACAGACTTAGAAATCGCCAGCTCATATACAGTGCATAAAATATATTTATATATATACCCTTATACACCATTTAATAAAAAATATCACAAAATTCTTCTAAGTCCCTCGGGAAGAGTGAAAGACGCGCACGTTCATTTTCAGAGCTCCTAGACCTTCCTATAAGAAGTTAGCCAAAAAGTAGCTTCGAAAAACGCTTAGGTTAAGTTTCAGAGTTGCTTCTAATGTACCAAAGCTGGACTTAGACATAATTTCACTCTCACAACATTATGGCTGGTTGGAGAGAGTCCGAACCACAAGTACCGGGTCCATGGTTCTGGCCGTATACTGGGGGGACGGGGACGACTCCCATTAACCCCTGACTATACCGGGGATACGCTTATCACAATGCCTTTCTGGTCTGTGCTGAAGCAGGGCATTCTGGCAGCCAAGTGGCTTGACCTTTATTAGTGAGCCTGGTTACCCCCTCTCGGAACCACAGACTTAGAAATCGCCAGCTCATATACAGTGCATAAAATATATTTATATATATACCCTTATACACCATTTTAATAAAAAATATCACAAAATTCTTCTAAGTCCCTCGGGAAGAGTGAAAGACGCGCACGTTCATTTTCAGAGCTCCTAGACCTTCCTATAAGAAGTTAGCCAAAAAGTAGCTTCGAAAAACGCTTAGGTTAAGTTTCAGAGTTGCTTCTAATGTACCAAAGCTGGACTTAGACATAATTTCACTCTCACAACATTATGGCTGGTTGGAGACAGTCCGAACCACAAGTACCGGGTCCATGGTTCTGGCCGTATACTGGGGGGACGGGGACGACTCCCATTAACCCCTGACTATACCGGGGATACGCTTATCACAATGCCTTTCTGGTCTGTGCTGAAGCAGGGCATTCTGGCAGCCAAGTGGCTTGACCTTTATTAGTGAGCCTGGTTACCCCCTCTCGGAACCACAGACTTAGAAATCGCCAGCTCATATACAGTGCATAAAATATATTTATATATATACCCTTATACACCATTTAATAAAAAATATCACAAAATTCTTCTAAGTCCCTCGGGAAGAGTGAAAGACGCGCACGTTCATTTTCAGAGCTCCTAGACCTTCCAATAAGAAGTTAGCCAAAAAGTAGCTTCGAAAAACGCTTAGGTTAAGTTTCAGAGTTGCTTCTAATGTACCAAAGCTGGACTTAGACATAATTTCACTCTCACAACATTATGGCTGGTTGGAGAGAGTCCGAACCACAAGTACCGGGTCCATGGTTCTGGCCGTATACTGGGGGGACGGGGACGACTCCCATTAACCCCTGACTATACCGGGGATACGCTTATCACAATGCCTTTCTGGTCTGTGCTGAAGCAGGGCATTCTGGCAGCCAAGTGGCTTGACCTTTATTAGTGAGCCTGGTTACCCCCTCTCGGAACCACAGACTTAGAAATCGCCAGCTCATATACAGTGCATAAAATATATTTATATATATACCCTTATACACCATTTTAATAAAAAATATCACAAAATTCTTCTAAGTCCCTCGGGAAGAGTGAAAGACGCGCACGTTCATTTTCAGAGCTCCTAGACCTTCCTATAAGAAGTTAGCCAAAAAGTAGCTTCGAAAAACGCTTAGGTTAAGTTTCAGAGTTGCTTCTAATGTACCAAAGCTGGACTTAGACATAATTTCACTCTCACAACATTATGGCTGGTTGGAGACAGTCCGAACCACAAGTACCGGGTCCATGGTTCTGGCCGTATACTGGGGGGACGGGGACGACTCCCATTAACCCCTGACTATACCGGGGATACGCTTATCACAATGCCTTTCTGGTCTGTGCTGAAGCAGGGCATTCTGGCAGCCAAGTGGCTTGACCTTTATTAGTGAGCCTGGTTACCCCCTCTCGGAACCACAGACTTAGAAATCGCCAGCTCATATACAGTGCATAAAATATATTTATATATATACCCTTATACACCATTTTAATAAAAAATATCACAAAATTCTTCTAAGTCCCTCGGGAAGAGTGAAAGACGCGCACGTTCATTTTCAGAGCTCCTAGACCTTCCTATAAGAAGTTAGCCAAAAAGTAGCTTCGAAAAACGCTTAGGTTAAGTTTCAGAGTTGCTTCTAATGTACCAAAGCTGGACTTAGACATAATTTCACTCTCACAACATTATGGCTGGTTGGAGACAGTCCGAACCACAAGTACCGGGTCCATGGTTCTGGCCGTATACTGGGGGGACGGGGACGACTCCCATTAACCCCTGACTATACCGGGGATACGCTTATCACAATGCCTTTCTGGTCTGTGCTGAAGCAGGGCATTCTGGCAGCCAAGTGGCTTGACCTTTATTAGTGAGCCTGGTTACCCCCTCTCGGAACCACAGACTTAGAAATCGCCAGCTCATATACAGTGCATAAAATATATTTATATATATACCCTTATACACCATTTAATAAAAAATATCACAAAATTCTTCTAAGTCCCTCGGGAAGAGTGAAAGACGCGCACGTTCATTTTCAGAGCTCCTAGACCTTCCAATAAGAAGTTAGCCAAAAAGTAGCTTCGAAAAACGCTTAGGTTAAGTTTCAGAGTTGCTTCTAATGTACCAAAGCTGGACTTAGACATAATTTCACTCTCACAACATTATGGCTGGTTGGAGAGAGTCCGAACCACAAGTACCGGGTCCATGGTTCTGGCCGTATACTGGGGGGACGGGGACGACTCCCATTAACCCCTGACTATACCGGGGATACGCTTATCACAATGCCTTTCTGGTCTGTGCTGAAGCAGGGCATTCTGGCAGCCAAGTGGCTTGACCTTTATTAGTGAGCCTGGTTACCCCCTCTCGGAACCACAGACTTAGAAATCGCCAGCTCATATACAGTGCATAAAATATATTTATATATATACCCTTATACACCATTTTAATAAAAAATATCACAAAATTCTTCTAAGTCCCTCGGGAAGAGTGAAAGACGCGCACGTTCATTTTCAGAGCTCCTAGACCTTCCTATAAGAAGTTAGCCAAAAAGTAGCTTCGAAAAACGCTTAGGTTAAGTTTCAGAGTTGCTTCTAATGTACCAAAGCTGGACTTAGACATAATTTCACTCTCACAACATTATGGCTGGTTGGAGACAGTCCGAACCACAAGTACCGGGTCCATGGTTCTGGCCGTATACTGGGGGGACGGGGACGACTCCCATTAACCCCTGACTATACCGGGGATACGCTTATCACAATGCCTTTCTGGTCTGTGCTGAAGCAGGGCATTCTGGCAGCCAAGTGGCTTGACCTTTATTAGTGAGCCTGGTTACCCCCTCTCGGAACCACAGACTTAGAAATCGCCAGCTCATATACAGTGCATAAAATATATTTATATATATACCCTTATACACCATTTTAATAAAAAATATCACAAAATTCTTCTAAGTCCCTCGGGAAGAGTGAAAGACGCGCAAGTTCATTTTCAGAGCTCCTAGACCTTCCTATAAGAAGTTAGCCAAAAAGTAGCTTCGAAAAACGCTTAGGTTAAGTTTCAGAGTTGCTTCTAATGTACCAAAGCTGGACTTAGACATAATTTCACTCTCACAACATTATGGCTGGTTGGAGACATTCCGAACCACAAGTACCGGGTCCATGGTTCTGGCCGTATACTGGGGGGGCGGGGACGACTCCCATTAACCCCTGACTATACCGGGGATACGCTTATCACAATGCCTTTCTGGTCTGTGCTGAAGCAGGGCATTCTGGCAGCCAAGTGGCTTGACCTTTATTAGTGAGCCTGGTTACCCCCTCTCGGAACCACAGACTTAGAAATCGCCAGCTCATATACAGTGCATAAAATATATTTATATATATACCCTTATACACCATTTTAATAAAAAATATCACAAAATTCTTCTAAGTCCCTCGGGAAGAGTGAAAGACGCGCACGTTCATTTTCAGAGCTCCTAGACCTTCCTATAAGAAGTTAGCCAAAAAGTAGCTTCGAAAAACGCTTAGGTTAAGTTTCAGAGTTGCTTCTAATGTACCAAAGCTGGACTTAGACATAATTTCACTCTCACAACATTATAGCTGGTTGGAGAGAGTCCGAACCACAAGTACCGGGTCCATGGTTCTGGCCGTATACTGGGGGGACGGGGACGACTCCCATTAACCCCTGACTATACCGGGGATACGCTTATCACAATGCCTTTCTGGTCTGTGCTGAAGCAGGGCATTCTGGCAGCCAAGTGGCTTGACCTTTATTAGTGAGCCTGGTTACCCCCTCTCGGAACCACAGACTTAGAAATCGCCAGCTCATATACAGTGCATAAAATATATTTATATATATACCCTTATACACCATTTAATAAAAAATATCACAAAATTCTTCTAAGTCCCTCGGGAAGAGTGAAAGACGCGCACGTTCATTTTCAGAGCTCCTAGACCTTCCTATAAGAAGTTAGCCAAAAAGTAGCTTCGAAAAACGCTTAGGTTAAGTTTCAGAGTTGCTTCTAATGTACCAAAGCTGGACTTAGACATAATTTCACTCTCACAACATTATGGCTGGTTGGAGAGAGTCCGAACCACAAGTACCGGGTCCATGGTTCTGGCCGTATACTGGGGGGACGGGGACGACTCCCATTAACCCCTGACTATACCGGGGATACGCTTATCACAATGCCTTTCTGGTCTGTGCTGAAGCAGGGCATTCTGGCAGCCAAGTGGCTTGACCTTTATTAGTGAGCCTGGTTACCCCCTCTCGGAACCACAGACTTAGAAATCGCCAGCTCATATACAGTGCATAAAATATATTTATATATATACCCTTATACACCATTTTAATAAAAAATATCACAAAATTCTTCTAAGTCCCTCGGGAAGAGTGAAAGACGCGCACGTTCATTTTCAGAGCTCCTAGACCTTCCTATAAGAAGTTAGCCAAAAAGTAGCTTCGAAAAACGCTTAGGTTAAGTTTCAGAGTTGCTTCTAATGTACCAAAGCTGGACTTAGACATAATTTCACTCTCACAACATTATGGCTGGTTGGAGACAGTCCGAACCACAAGTACCGGGTCCATGGTTCTGGCCGTATACTGGGGGGACGGGGACGACTCCCATTAACCCCTGACTATACCGGGGATACGCTTATCACAATGCCTTTCTGGTCTGTGCTGAAGCAGGGCATTCTGGCAGCCAAGTGGCTTGACCTTTATTAGTGAGCCTGGTTACCCCCTCTCGGAACCACAGACTTAGAAATCGCCAGCTCATATACAGTGCATAAAATATATTTATATATATACCCTTATACACCATTTTAATAAAAAATATCACAAAATTCTTCTAAGTCCCTCGGGAAGAGTGAAAGACGCGCAAGTTCATTTTCAGAGCTCCTAGACCTTCCTATAAGAAGTTAGCCAAAAAGTAGCTTCGAAAAACGCTTAGGTTAAGTTTCAGAGTTGCTTCTAATGTACCAAAGCTGGACTTAGACATAATTTCACTCTCACAACATTATGGCTGGTTGGAGACATTCCGAACCACAAGTACCGGGTCCATGGTTCTGGCCGTATACTGGGGGGGCGGGGACGACTCCCATTAACCCCTGACTATACCGGGGATACGCTTATCACAATGCCTTTCTGGTCTGTGCTGAAGCAGGGCATTCTGGCAGCCAAGTGGCTTGACCTTTATTAGTGAGCCTGGTTACCCCCTCTCGGAACCACAGACTTAGAAATCGCCAGCTCATATACAGTGCATAAAATATATTTATATATATACCCTTATACACCATTTAATAAAAAATATCACAAAATTCTTCTAAGTCCCTCGGGAAGAGTGAAAGACGCGCACGTTGATTTTCAGAGCTCCTAGACCTTCCTATAAGAAGTTAGCCAAAAAGTAGCTTCGAAAAACGCTTAGGTTTAGTTTCAGAGTTGCTTCTAATGTACCAAAGCTGGACTTAGACATAATTTCACTCTCACAACATTATGGCTGGTTGGAGACAGTCCGAACCACAAGTACCGGGTCCATGGTTCTGGCCGTATACTGGGGGGACGGGGACGACTCCCATTAACCCCTGACTATACCGGGGATACGCTTATCACAATGCCTTTCTGGTCTGTGCTGAAGCAGGGCATTCTGGCAGCCAAGTGGCTTGACCTTTATTAGTGAGCCTGGTTACCCCCTCTCGGAACCACAGACTTAGAAATCGCCAGCTCATATACAGTGCATAAAATATATTTATATATATACCCTTATACACCATTTTAATAAAAAATATCACAAAATTCTTCTAAGTCCCTCGGGAAGAGTGAAAGACGCGCACGTTCATTTTCAGAGCTCCTAGACCTTCCTATAAGAAGTTAGCCAAAAAGTAGCTTCGAAAAACGCTTAGGTTAAGTTTCAGAGTTGCTTCTAATGTACCAAAGCTGGACTTAGACATAATTTCACTCTCACAACATTATGGCTGGTTGGAGACAGTCCGAACCACAAGTACCGGGTCCATGGTTCTGGCCGTATACTGGGGGGACGGGGACGACTCCCATTAACCCCTGACTATACCGGGGATACGCTTATCACAATGCCTTTCTGGTCTGTGCTGAAGCAGGGCATTCTGGCAGCCAAGTGGCTTGACCTTTATTAGTGAGCCTGGTTACCCCCTCTCGGAACCACAGACTTAGAAATCGCCAGCTCATATACAGTGCATAAAATATATTTATATATATACCCTTATACACCATTTAATAAAAAATATCACAAAATTCTTCTAAGTCCCTCGGGAAGAGTGAAAGACGCGCACGTTGATTTTCAGAGCTCCTAGACCTTCCTATAAGAAGTTAGCCAAAAAGTAGCTTCGAAAAACGCTTAGGTTTAGTTTCAGAGTTGCTTCTAATGTACCAAAGCTGGACTTAGACATAATTTCACTCTCACAACATTATGGCTGGTTGGAGACAGTCCGAACCACAAGTACCGGGTCCATGGTTCTGGCCGTATACTGGGGGGACGGGGACGACTCCCATTAACCCCTGACTATACCGGGGATACGCTTATCACAATGCCTTTCTGGTCTGTGCTGAAGCAGGGCATTCTGGCAGCCAAGTGGCTTGACCTTTATTAGTGAGCCTGGTTACCCCCTCTCGGAACCACAGACTTAGAAATCGCCAGCTCATATACAGTGCATAAAATATATTTATATATATACCCTTATACACCATTTTAATAAAAAATATCACAAAATTCTTCTAAGTCCCTCGGGAAGAGTGAAAGACGCGCACGTTCATTTTCAGAGCTCCTAGACCTTCCTATAAGAAGTTAGCCAAAAAGTAGCTTCGAAAAACGCTTAGGTTAAGTTTCAGAGTTGCTTCTAATGTACCAAAGCTGGACTTAGACATAATTTCACTCTCACAACATTATAGCTGGTTGGAGAGAGTCCGAACCACAAGTACCGGGTCCATGGTTCTGGCCGTATACTGGGGGGACGGGGACGACTCCCATTAACCCCTGACTATACCGGGGATACGCTTATCACAATGCCTTTCTGGTCTGTGCTGAAGCAGGGCATTCTGGCAGCCAAGTGGCTTGACCTTTATTAGTGAGCCTGGTTACCCCCTCTCGGAACCACAGACTTAGAAATCGCCAGCTCATATACAGTGCATAAAATATATTTATATATATACCCTTATACACCATTTAATAAAAAATATCACAAAATTCTTCTAAGTCCCTCGGGAAGAGTGAAAGACGCGCACGTTCATTTTCAGAGCTCCTAGACCTTCCTATAAGAAGTTAGCCAAAAAGTAGCTTCGAAAAACGCTTAGGTTAAGTTTCAGAGTTGCTTCTAATGTACCAAAGCTGGACTTAGACATAATTTCACTCTCACAACATTATGGCTGGTTGGAGAGAGTCCGAACCACAAGTACCGGGTCCATGGTTCTGGCCGTATACTGGGGGGACGGGGACGACTCCCATTAACCCCTGACTATACCGGGGATACGCTTATCACAATGCCTTTCTGGTCTGTGCTGAAGCAGGGCATTCTGGCAGCCAAGTGGCTTGACCTTTATTAGTGAGCCTGGTTACCCCCTCTCGGAACCACAGACTTAGAAATCGCCAGCTCATATACAGTGCATAAAATATATTTATATATATACCCTTATACACCATTTTAATAAAAAATATCACAAAATTCTTCTAAGTCCCTCGGGAAGAGTGAAAGACGCGCACGTTCATTTTCAGAGCTCCTAGACCTTCCTATAAGAAGTTAGCCAAAAAGTAGCTTCGAAAAACGCTTAGGTTAAGTTTCAGAGTTGCTTCTAATGTACCAAAGCTGGACTTAGACATAATTTCACTCTCACAACATTATGGCTGGTTGGAGACAGTCCGAACCACAAGTACCGGGTCCATGGTTCTGGCCGTATACTGGGGGGACGGGGACGACTCCCATTAACCCCTGACTATACCGGGGATACGCTTATCACAATGCCTTTCTGGTCTGTGCTGAAGCAGGGCATTCTGGCAGCCAAGTGGCTTGACCTTTATTAGTGAGCCTGGTTACCCCCTCTCGGAACCACAGACTTAGAAATCGCCAGCTCATATACAGTGCATAAAATATATTTATATATATACCCTTATACACCATTTTAATAAAAAATATCACAAAATTCTTCTAAGTCCCTCGGGAAGAGTGAAAGACGCGCAAGTTCATTTTCAGAGCTCCTAGACCTTCCTATAAGAAGTTAGCCAAAAAGTAGCTTCGAAAAACGCTTAGGTTAAGTTTCAGAGTTGCTTCTAATGTACCAAAGCTGGACTTAGACATAATTTCACTCTCACAACATTATGGCTGGTTGGAGACATTCCGAACCACAAGTACCGGGTCCATGGTTCTGGCCGTATACTGGGGGGGCGGGGACGACTCCCATTAACCCCTGACTATACCGGGGATACGCTTATCACAATGCCTTTCTGGTCTGTGCTGAAGCAGGGCATTCTGGCAGCCAAGTGGCTTGACCTTTATTAGTGAGCCTGGTTACCCCCTCTCGGAACCACAGACTTAGAAATCGCCAGCTCATATACAGTGCATAAAATATATTTATATATATACCCTTATACACCATTTAATAAAAAATATCACAAAATTCTTCTAAGTCCCTCGGGAAGAGTGAAAGACGCGCACGTTGATTTTCAGAGCTCCTAGACCTTCCTATAAGAAGTTAGCCAAAAAGTAGCTTCGAAAAACGCTTAGGTTTAGTTTCAGAGTTGCTTCTAATGTACCAAAGCTGGACTTAGACATAATTTCACTCTCACAACATTATGGCTGGTTGGAGACAGTCCGAACCACAAGTACCGGGTCCATGGTTCTGGCCGTATACTGGGGGGACGGGGACGACTCCCATTAACCCCTGACTATACCGGGGATACGCTTATCACAATGCCTTTCTGGTCTGTGCTGAAGCAGGGCATTCTGGCAGCCAAGTGGCTTGACCTTTATTAGTGAGCCTGGTTACCCCCTCTCGGAACCACAGACTTAGAAATCGCCAGCTCATATACAGTGCATAAAATATATTTATATATATACCCTTATACACCATTTTAATAAAAAATATCACAAAATTCTTCTAAGTCCCTCGGGAAGAGTGAAAGACGCGCACGTTCATTTTCAGAGCTCCTAGACCTTCCTATAAGAAGTTAGCCAAAAAGTAGCTTCGAAAAACGCTTAGGTTAAGTTTCAGAGTTGCTTCTAATGTACCAAAGCTGGACTTAGACATAATTTCACTCTCACAACATTATAGCTGGTTGGAGAGAGTCCGAACCACAAGTACCGGGTCCATGGTTCTGGCCGTATACTGGGGGGACGGGGACGACTCCCATTAACCCCTGACTATACCGGGGATACGCTTATCACAATGCCTTTCTGGTCTGTGCTGAAGCAGGGCATTCTGGCAGCCAAGTGGCTTGACCTTTATTAGTGAGCCTGGTTACCCCCTCTCGGAACCACAGACTTAGAAATCGCCAGCTCATATACAGTGCATAAAATATATTTATATATATACCCTTATACGCCATTTTAATAAAAAATATCACAAAATTCTTCTAAGTCCCTCGGGAAGAGTGAAAGACGCGCACGTTCATTTTCAGAGCTCCTAGACCTTCCTATAAGAAGTTAGCCAAAAAGTAGCTTCGAAAAACGCTTAGGTTAAGTTTCAGAGTTGCTTCTAATGTACCAAAGCTGGACTTAGACATAATTTCACTCTCACAACATTATGGCTGGTTGGAGACAGTCCGAACCACAAGTACCGGGTCCATGGTTCTGGCCGTATACTGGGGGGACGGGGACGACTCCCATTAACCCCTGACTATACCGGGGATACGCTTATCACAATGCCTTTCTGGTCTGTGCTGAAGCAGGGCATTCTGGCAGCCAAGTGGCTTGACCTTTATTAGTGAGCCTGGTTACCCCCTCTCGGAACCACAGACTTAGAAATCGCCAGCTCATATACAGTGCATAAAATATATTTATATATATACCCTTATACACCATTTTAATAAAAAATATCACAAATTTCTTCTAAGTCCCTCGGGAAGAGTGAAAGACGCGCACGTTCATTTTCAGAGCTCCTAGACCTTCCTATAAGAAGTTAGCCAAAAAGTAGTTTCGAAAAACGCTTAGGTTAAGTTTCAGAGTTGCTTCTAATGTACCAAAGCTGGACTTAGACATAATTTCACTCTCACAACATTATGGCTGGTTGGAGAGAGTCCGAACCACAAGTACCGGGTCCATGGTTCTGGCCGTATACTGGGGGGACGGGGGGGACTCCCATTAACCCCTGACTATACCGGGGATACGCTTATCACAATGCCTTTCTGGTCTGTGCTGAAGCAGGGCATTCTGGCAGCCAAGTGGCTTGACCTTTATTAGTGAGCCTGGTTACCCCCTCTCGGAACCACAGACTTAGAAATCGCCAGCTCATATACAGTGCATAAAATATATTTATATATATACCCTTATACACCATTTTAATAAAAAATATCACAAAATTCTTCTAAGTCCCTCGGGAAGAGTGAAAGACGCGCACGTTCATTTTCAGAGCTCCTAGACCTTCCTATAAGAAGTTAGCCAAAAAGTAGCTTCGAAAAACGCTTAGGTTAAGTTTCAGAGTTGCTTCTAATGTACCAAAGCTGGACTTAGACATAATTTCACTCTCACAACATTATGGCTTGTTGGAGACAGTCCGAACCACAAGTACCGGGTCCATGGTTCTGGCCGTATACTGGGGGGGACGGGGACGACTCCCATTAACCCCTGACTATACCGGGGATACGCTAATCACAATGCCTTTCTGGTCTGTGCTGAAGCACGGCATTCTGGCAGCCAAGTGGCTTGACCTTTATTAGTGAGCCTGGTTACCCCCTCTCGGAACCACAGACTTAGAAATCGCCAGCTCATATACAGTGCATAAAATATATTTATATATATACCCTTATACACCATTTAATAAAAAATATCACAAAATTCTTCTAAGTCACTCGGGAAGAGTGAAAGACGCGCACGTTCATTTTCAGAGCTCCTAGACCTTCCTATAAGAAGTTAGCCAAAAAGTCGTTTCGAAAAACGCTTAGGTTAAGTTTCAGAGTTGCTTCTAATGTACCAAAGCTGGACTTAGACATAATTTCACTCTCACAACATTATGGCTGGTTGGAGACAGTCCGAACCACAAGTACCGGGTCCATGGTTCTGGCCGTATACTGGGGGGACGGGGACGACTCCCATTAACCCCTGACTATACCGGGGATACGCTTATCACAATGCCTTTCTGGTCTGTGCTGAAGCAGGGCATTCTGGCAGCCAAGTGGCTTGACCTTTATTAGTGAGCCTGGTTACCCCCTCTCGGAACCACAGACTTAGAAATCGCCAGCTCATATACAGTGCATAAAATATATTTATATATATACCCTTATACACCATTTTAATAAAAAATATCACAAAATTCTTCTAAGTCCCTCGGGAAGAGTGAAAGACGCGCACGTTCATTTTCAGAGCTCCTAGACCTTCCTATAAGAAGTTAGCCAAAAAGTAGCTTCGAAAAACGCTTAGGTTAAGTTTCAGAGTTGCTTCTAATGTACCAAAGCTGGACTTAGACATAATTTCACTCTCACAACATTATGGCTGGTTGGAGAGAATCCGAACCACAAGTACCGGGTCCATGGTTCTGGCCGTATACTGGGGGGACGGGGACGACTCCCATTAACCCCTGACTATACCGGGGATACGCTTATCACAATGCCTTTCTGGTCTGTGCTGAAGCAGGGCATTCTGGCAGCCAAGTGGCTTGACCTTTATTAGTGAGCCTGGTTACCCCCTCTCGGAACCACAGACTTAGAGTCTCCCTTTCAGACGATAAGTTCAAGACTTCTACCGCCGCTTTCATTGACTCAGGAGCTGGAGGAAACTTCGTGGATCTTGAATTCGCCAGGTTAAACCGCATACCACTCGTGAGAAAGAAGGTTCCCATCGCACTCGTCTGTATCGATGGACGTCCTCTTACCCCGGCCCACATCTCCTTAGAGACGGCTCCCTTGCTTCTGTCCTCACATCTGCACAAGGAGATCTTAGTTCTCGATGCCACTCACGCTCCTGGGATACCCATCACCCTTGGTCTTCCTTGGCTACAGCTTAACAATCCTCTCATTGACTGGACTTCCTCTGCTCCCATTTCCTGGAGGCCGAGGTCAGACGAGACTCATCAACTGCTGGCCAATACCTCTGTTCCCGAAGTTATTCTACCTTCCATTTACCATCAATTCCGGGACGTTTTCAATAAGGTACAGTCAGACCTCTTGCCGCCACACAGGACTTACGATTGTCCGATCGATCTAGTTCCCGGTTACTCCCTACCCAATATGTATAAACGTAGAGATTGACGCTCATACAAGTGTATGGACTCACAAGCTGTATTACAGCATATAGGTAGATAGGAACTTCTATAAATAATTCCAGCATGTATATAATACTAGGTCAAGGGGGGACATGAACATGGGACCTAGCGGTCAGTCAGCGCGACTACCGCAGATATGGTTTACCCTGCTTACCCCCCTTAACATATACACTTCCCTAAATACACTTATCTACTTAGATTAGAATATAGTCTTCTAAAATGATTGAAGTCTAAATGTAGCTTTGTGACTGCTTAAAACATCTTCTTTCTCTTTATTTATCAAAGGTTATTCAATGTGATTAGTGTTTGTTTTTAATGTAATCCTAAACTAAAGTAGCACTGTGTCTGTTTGCAAAGTTTAGCTATGGGCAAAATATGTTTGTCTCTTTTTTTAACATTAATAAAGTTGTTGAGTGTAAAAAAATGTAGCTTTCATCCCTCTTCCGCCTTCGCCCAATAGGAGCACAGCTGGCATGCGTTCCAGGGTGGAAACGGACGCATCCCAGTGACGTGGTCTCTGACTCTAGGACTAGTGCCAGAGGGGAGGCGATGTCACAGAGATGCGACGCTTCGCCGGCGCGCATGCGCAGTGTACTCGGTTGGGCGATTTTGGCGCAAAACGGGTGTATTAAAGGTAAGGAGGTATAGTGATGTGGTACACCTTGATAAAGTCCCGTGGGACGAAACATGTCGGTTGTGGGCTGTGTTTCTGTCCCTGTGCATTTATCCAATAAATCACCCTCAGTTTTAGCACGGAGTTGTGCCCTTTATTCATTTTTTCTACAGGATTCTCCCTGCAGACTTCTACTTCAGCTGTGCTCCTTGCTTCCCAAAACTCTACTCCCTACCCAAGTCCAAGACCTACCCCTTGTCGTTACCAGAATCTCACGCTATGGATGAATATATCCAGGAGAATCTCAAGAAAGGCTTTATTCGTCACTCCAATTCCCCAGCAGGGGCTGGGTTTTTCTTCGTCAAGAAAAAGGACGGATCGTTGAGGCCTTGCATCGACTACAGGGGTTTAAACCACATCACTATTAAAAATCGTTACCCCTTCCCCTTATTACCGAACTGTTCGATAAATTACAGGGGGCCAAGATTTTTTCCAAGTTAGATCTACATGGTGCCTATAACCTGGTGCGCATCAGGAAGGGGGATGAATGGAAGATGGCCTTCAACACGCGTCGCGGAATCACTCCCCTCGGCGATTCCTCTGCACAGCGCCGGGCGCGCCCACGCCCTCCTGCACGCACACCTGCACCATCCACTGGCTCTGTTCACACGCGTACACGAGTTACGGAGCAAGCTCAGTCTGCACACTCTTATTCCCGTCCCCCGGACCTCAGGCTCCGCCCCCGCACACTGCACGGGCATACTCAGGTTACTAACAAGACTCACCTGGCCTGTTATGCCTGCACCAATCTGCAGTGTCTCCCTGTAGCTCTTCCTGTCCCGCCTCCGTTCCTAATTAGACCTTCCTGCTTTATCTAGCTCCTCTCTGCTCAGTCTTTGCTCGACATAGTCTCTGTATGGAAGTACTTCTGGATTCTCTCAGTGTTTTCACAGGTTCTGACGCAGCTCGTACGACTACGCCTCTGGCTCTCGATCTCGGCACTCCTTGGACAACGCTCACTCTGGTAACCCCTTGAACTCGGCTTGGACTACGACCTATCTCCACTCTCCACTCCCTGACTTCGGAAAGGCATCATTCACTCTATCTCTACAACCGGTACCGGCAAGTATTGTCTACCTTACTACACCTGGCCTGGCAACGCTTCATACCACACTACGGACACGCTCCCTTTGCTGCGGGTGCGTGTATTACCACTTCCCCCTTCAGCTCAGGGGACGGGTCTGGTCTGCGGGCAGCACCGGCGTAACAAGCGCCTCCATCTATAGTAAGCCCCAGGAATGCGGGGAGGAATCCTTACCACAGAGATTCCCCACAGGGATGAGAGATTCCAGTCTCACACACGGATTATCTTTAAAAGCAGCAGTCTCTTTATTCTCTTGGGCAGCAGCAGCAGCAGCCGACAGGTACAGTTGATGCACAGTCCACTAACTGTTCTCCCTTATGATGTTCCCTGCCGTCACTCTGGACCCAAAGGGCATCCAGAGTGGGGCTAGCTCTTCCCTCACCCCCTAAGCAGGGTGAGAGGTATTTGGTCCACCTCACTAACTACAGCTATTTCAGCTCTACTCATGAGCTGATCACTCCTCTCCTCACTAACTCACTCACTCACTACTCTCAGACTGACAGAACAGAACACACTAAATAGGAAATGCACTGCTCTTTTATGATCTCAGCAGGCACCGCCCCTGTGTCTCTTGCTTTGACACAGGGTCAGGTGACCTACCTCCACCACTCAGGGCAAGTGCTTGAAGTGGGGGGAACCCATTATAACTCCAGGCAACCTGCCCTTACCAGGGATTATACCAGGAGAAGGATAGAACTATAGCACCATTTCTTACCAGGGCTACATATAATAGGATTGCAGCAATAAAAGTACAGTACTACATTAAGACGTATATTCAAAATAGGAGGTAAATGAATAGAAGATTATTTACAGGGAAAAATCAGAGTGTAGACAAAGAGAATAATAATCTACTGAGGATGTAACGGACAAGCACACATTCTCAATCACAGACAGGTTATTGCCCCACAACCAGTGTATGTATGTATATATATACAGTATTTCAATATCCCTTTTAATTGCTAATAGTAAAGCTTCTCTCTGCATTGATCTAAATCATTTTCAGATGAGGTTTTAGAGGACAGATCCAAACCGCCCCCCCCCCCTTCATTTCTTTAATACAAGAATGAAGCAGACGGTCTCGGGAGCAGAACCCCGTTAATTTCAGCTCTGGGGTCCCCCTGCTTCCGAAGATACTGTCCTCCGAAGGGGGTGCCTGTATCTCCTGCAGTTTTCTGCAGTTTAAAGCCCCCGATCACATGGGCCAATAGGAAGTTGCACCTGATGACATTACGGCTTCCTATTGGCTCGCGAGCTTTGAAAAGCAGTCGTAATGTGAACCCTGGAGTGGCTTCCGGCACCCACCACGGAGGTAAGTACCTCTGGAAGCAGGGGGTCCCCAGATGTGAAATTAATGGGGTTCCACTCCGGAGACCCCCTGCTTGAATTCTGTATTTAAAAAAATTAAAGAAAACAACAAAACAAACGGCTTGGATTTCCTCTGCAGGGGGGACATTATTGCTAAGAGGGTAATGATCAGTAATTAATCTTGTAACAAAGCTCCCATCAGGCGTCCAAGGATCGGCAATTTTCAGATTCAGTCCATTTTCTTGGTACCATTTTTACACAGACAGTACTTAGAGATAACATTTGTAAATGTACCCACCCCTTATTTATTTTTTTATATATAAACCAATAACTTTGACATATAGCCATTTCTAATTATGTCAGCTGCAGCAGATCACAGGGACCCTGTGTGTGCACGTACAAAAGAACCTAATACAAATGTTGACTGATGTCATCAACATTGAGGTTACATCACCAGATAATGCCAATTCTATGCCGTTCTTATTAACACAAGTTAAAACTGCAGTAGATTACTATTCTGTGATTTAAAGAGATTTATGGTGGTATCAGCTTAAATCTGCTTTCTTCTTTATTAAAGTTATTAGGTCTTTAGCCTTTAAAAAAAAAAAAAAAAAAAGCATTTAATCATTTTTTTTTCTTTTTATGGGCGCATAGATGAATGTTGTTATGAACAGATGGCAACACCCCAAGAGAGAAACAGAAGAATTCCAGGTGCTGTCTTCTATTTTATATTTTCAAGCAAGACACAAACATACACGAATACTCTGATCACAGTAGAGAACTCTGAACAGCTTCACATTTTCAATGTGTAATCATTACTATACGCTTGACACAGCCTGGATGAGGTAAAGGAAGATGTATACATTGGTGAGGCTGATGTGGTAGAAAGTCTTGACTGGTCAGATTAAGGAATAAAAGCGTTTTAAAAGCAATATCTATTCTCTCTCTTCTCTCTCTTCTCTCTCTCTCTCTCTCTCTCTCTCTCTCTCTCTCTCTCTCTCTCTCTCTCTCTCTCATTATGCACGCCAAACTATAAGACCTAGGGCAACCAAACTTGGAAGGTTTACTTTATGTATAAAAACCATAGTCATGGTTTGGATCCTCTCGAACATTCCAAAGAGGGTGCTGCTAGGATCGTTACGTTCCATGTGCTGTAACTGGTAGGCTTTGTATCTGGCACGTGCCATCATAATGCACATAGCCTGGTTGGTAGCAGATAAGGAGAGTCAGATAGCTATAAAGTTTACCCAGAAAGCAGACGAAGAAAGAAAGAGGAAGTCAGGTGGCACGTGAGGAGAAAAATCGGGTTATAACGGAAGGTCTGCTGCAGCTATATCAAATCGAATTGTACTGGAGAACAGGAGGAGACATAATGTATAAGGGAGATGTTTTATAGAGCTATAAGCAAAAATCCCTGAGTCCTCGGTTAAGCCGGTGTGAGTAGCCTCTACTCACTATTAAGCACCGCCCTGTGACTCCTTTGGATTGAAGCTGCTAGCATGGCTGCTGCTAAACTGTGTGCGTCCTCCGGTTTGCCCCCGGTGGCGTTTCCTCGATCAAAAAAGTAGACAGAACAAAAAAGGATCAAAGTAACAGCTGCTCCAAGGTAGAAAAAAATGGGGAAACCCACCAGCCATAGAAAATTAAAAACAATTTATTAGGCTACATAAAAAACATAAAGACAGTGAAAAAACTCCACCCACGCATTTCACGCCACCTATGGTGCTTTTTCAAGGAAAAAGATTCCCCATTTTTTCTACCTTGGAAGAGATGTTACTTTGATTTTTTTTTGTTCTACAGACATAAATTGGCATATTTTATTATTATTTTATTACAAACTTTGAAAGAAAGACTGTTGATCACATTTTCCTTTTATTTTATTTGTTTACTATATTCTTCAGGTGGAATTTGAGGAACAAGTGTGTTATGCAGCACTGGACCTCAGCCCTAAAAAGCCCAGGAAAAATAAAAAAAAGAAAGCCTGCCATATAGATGCTCAAGATTGTGTGGAGGACAGAAAACCCCTGAAGCCTGGCAATATCGTATCTAGATCCAGCATATACCTCAACAGTGAGCAGTTAAAAGCTGAAAGCAATGCCGCAGAGGATATGATCCATGACGACCCAATCAGGCTCTACCACCTAATACATATGTAACCCTTCTATGGTACCCCACCTGACATGAGATTGGGGGTACACTCCTTCTGGTCACTGAGTGGTCTGGGTGCTGTGACCTGCTGGTAAACAGGAGGGCTGAGTGCTCCGCGGTGTTGTGGGGAGAACCCAGGACAGGGACAGGAGGTGTGGTGTGGGACAGGTTACCTTGTTCTCTCAGGGTGCACAGTGCCTCCAGCCAGCAGGGATCCCCTGGGTCTACAGAGGAGAGACCCCCACTGACACTCCATTCTCCATACACAGGGACACACACAGCAGCTTCTTTTCTGTGGATCTTTATTCAGAGCAGCATAGATGTGCAGACAGCATACAGCATGATATCACAGGCTTGGAGTAATCTCTGCCCCTCTGCTCATGGCAGCTTAAATTCCCCTCCCTCCTCACCCAGGTGGGGAAGGAGGGAGAGAACTCTTCTTGGCTTGCTATCTCTCTCAGCTCTCTCTGAAGACTAACTCCTGATCACTAACAAACATACTATATTTTTGGAGACATGTCTCAATTTGAATATCCTCAGGGAGTGTCTCTAACTTTGAATCATTACAACTCAAAGCTGGATAACGATTGTCTCACACACACATCCGGGGGTGTTCCAACCCATATCCACCCTTTGGATTAACATGCTCAAAGGTTGCTTAGGCCCGCCTCTGAATATTGCTACAATACTTCAGAGCTGAAACTCACAAACAGGCTAACTGAAGGAATGAACCTTTCCACTGCCCGTTCTAACAGGACTGACAGAGGAAAGGCCCAGAATTAGCAATAGCTGCCGAAGGCCAGGCTATACATAAAACAAGAAACATATCTACAGAGGACCAAAATCAAACTGATTGACCCACCCGAAGCAGAATTTGTGATCTGCTGACTGGGATTTTTTTGTGCTTAATATGATCTGGGGTACTTGCATCATCTGTACTTGGCATATACCACGAACGGAAAAAGTGTAATTGCGAAAATAATATACTGAGCAATAAACAAGAAGAATATAAAGGAAGCATGTTGAAAGAAAACATGATAGGGAGCTCACTTTAACAGGTCAACGGCCTCTAGATTCTTTTAGTACTGAGATGAGAAAAGGTACAAGCACAGATCCCTCATGACCAATTGTTAGTAGCCTTATTTACTGACTGTGGGACCTTCCTTAGGTCTTACAGTAGTAGTAGAAAATGAGTGTGCTGAAAGCTCTTTCATCTCACTGGTAAAGATGTTTGCAGTAGTGTGAAACATGAATACAACTGCACAAAAGAGCGTTCAATAATGCCAGCCTTGATTACACATCCAAAGCGAAGTAAATATATTGCAATAAGACTGTTTTGTATCGGTCTTCGTTTGGAAGGACTGTAATACTTACTAAAAATGAACAGTGCAGTATACGGAAAAATGGTTGTAGATAACTTTGTATAAAATGATTTCATATATAAACAAGTACATATACATGTGCTGGATTATATGAATATATTAAGATGCTGGAAGAACCACTGTGTGAATTTACAAATAACCTATATATGTTTTTTTATATTTAAGGACCTGAAGAATCCAGTTCTCCATGTTAATTTGTTGGTAAAATCTGTGTTTATTTATTTTGTTTTTCCAGTGCTCTCCTTTGTATATATTAAAAAAAAAAATTAAGGGACACATCTGAATTAGGTGCCTGTCTGTGCACTTTTTTTTGTGGTTCCCATTGTGTCTTTTTTCTTTATCTCATAGCTTAGTGATGAAAGTTATAGGAAGGGGTGCTTAACAGTCAGTACAATTCTTCTTTTTTTTTTTTTTTACGGTGATTAGTTTATAATTTTTCACTTACAACAAAAATTCTTATGTATAGTTTATTAATCTATTTCAAGTTTTCATTGCTGCAACAGATAATAATGGGGTCCATATGCAGTAAAGCGCAGAGATTCTCAAATGTCCCCATCTTGTGGGCAACTGCATTGTTAGTAAACATTTGGAAGATACACACACACACACACACACACACACACACACACACACACACACACACACACACACACACACACACACACACACACACACACACACACAGTATATAGCAAATGAAAATATAAATTGTGAGCACATTCACATGTCTTAGACAGGTCTGCAACCCCGCCTTTCAACCATTATCACCTAACATACAGTGCTTCCACTGCAGCAAGGGATTCTGGGAAATTACATGCAAATGAGCACACAATGTGTCACCTTTTGCCTGAAATCCATTTACATGGACCCCATATAAGCAAATGCTCTGCTGTTCACACAGCTTTTACGCACAGCATGGGATTAGATGCAAAGCCAGTCAAACCACGCACAGACATGCTTCAACCTTAATGGGTCTCATCAATGTGAGGTTTGTTGTACTGGCTTTGCAATTTTCAAGGCTGGGTGGATTTACCTAACACATTTTAAGTCATGGTGGGTGAAAAAGGCAACAAAAAATCTCCAGCGTTAGCATATAGCCAATAAAGAATATCACTTGTGAGCACATTCATATCCCAGAATCCCTTGCTGCAGTGGAAGCACTGTATGCTAGATGATAATGGTGAAAGGCAGGTTTGTAGACCTGTCTAAGACATGTGATTGTGCTCACAAGTGATATTCTTTATTGGCTATATGCTAACGATGGAGGTTTTTTGTTGCCTTTTTCACCCACCAAAACTTAAAATGTGCACACACACCACTACAAAGGAAAAGGGGGGAGAAGCTGGTACAAATTAACAGGGTCTGAAAGGGGGCCCGGGACCCGACTATATTGCATGTTTTCGCTTTCTCGGTAGTATCATTATTTGTCACTCCTTGCTGCCGCCCTCCTTCTCCTTCTGAACCGCAGTATTAAATGACATCAGAACGTCGTGTTATCATGGCAACGCGACACCGTCACGGTGACGTCAGCGGCGTCATTTTACGCTGTGGTTCAGATGGAGAAGGAGGCCGTAAGCAAAGAGGCGGCCACACATCTAAGTGCGGGAGAGAAAAGAGCTGCTAAGTGTCCCGGAAAAAAACATTTCACCGGGGCCCGAACTCACTCTTGGCAGCCCAGCATGTATCTACGATTAACCATATATACCGTACAATACCCAGGCAGGAACTTGGATAAAGGACACAGCACACTGAGTGAATCAAAAAAGTTTGTATTGTGGTCAAGAAATGATACCAATGTTTTGGTCAGCTATGGGGCCTTCATCAGCAGACGGAGACGTTGGTACCATAAATAAGTAAGATAAAAGTGACAGACCTCAGCAGAAAGTTGTGTGGAGAGAATATGAAAGGCTTCAGGGATAATCACTGTTGAGTCAAGGTCTGATGCATCTGAACTTCATAAAGAAACATAGAAACCTTAGAACCTTAGAACAACACTCCATTCCATTACTCATTGTACTATGACCTGCACGGTATTGTGATGTCATTTCACCCATTCAATATGTTCTCAGAGGATACCAGTAACTCAGACTAATCCACGGAGGAAACTTGGATTCACTTTACTATTTGGGATTACACATGGACTACCTGATTCCCACTCAGATTTTGTGATTGATACTACTGTAACCCCCTGTATCTGCTATCAGCACAGGACATGGCCCCTTTAAGAATTACATTCCACTGGACCATGTGACTGTGCTTAGCCAGTGGAGTGACAGTTGGAAAGGGAGCCGAGGGAGTGAGGCTACTACAGAGAGAGATTAGGGAGCCCGGCTGTGCATGAATTACACCAGGTTGGAGTGGGTGAGCTAACCCACAAAGGATTTAAACTGCAGTTATATTGCCATCAGTTTGATCTTTATGAAGCACCAGGCCTGCAACACACACACAGTTTATGAGCTGCAACGATTGTGCTAGCGCACCAGGATCTACAGGCCAGTACCCCATGATTGGGAGGCCAGACAGAAATAAAAGTTATTATTTGTTTGCACAGCGTTCGCACTGTTGGTATAGTTTGCTTAAATATGTGTATGGAGTGATTCTGAGATTAAGTCACCGTACTAATTCATATGAGATATGCAACACCACAAATTATAGCTATGAGAATATAAAAATTGTTATAATTCATTACCACTGTGTTGTATCTTGTCACTACAGTCTCACACAACATGTAGCTCACACTATAAGAATTAAACAATAACCCATAGGACTCAGGCTCCCACCTCAGTGATAGGCCATATAATCTGAGGTAAAATAAAGAGGGGTTATATGTATATAATATATATATATATTTTTTTTAATTCTCAATATATTTTAATACATAACACAAAAAAAAGCACACGCTTCATAGCGCGTAACTGTGTACAAAAATGGGTAAATTTATTAAGGAGAGTGTCCTTAGGAGATACACTTACAAAAGGTTAAAATAACATGTACATTGGAGAGAAACTGTATGGGGCGTCATCTACAGGAGCAGGGGGGGGGGGGTGGGGGGCATAGTGATACTGTGCATCTGGTGTAGCTGCATCTGACTCCTGCCACGAGCCCTGCAGCGTTTCAAGTGCTCAAAAGAGCTTCCTTCTGTAATGCACCGTTGGAAATACAGGCAGAGCAGCTGAAAGGTAACGAGAACACAGTACCTCCTCCCACACGCCCGCCTGAGATGACGTCACCATGTCTCTACGCGTTTCGTCACGTTGCGTGACTTCCTCAGGAGTTGATTGGTTGATGTGTCATAGCCAGTTTTATAGGGCAAAGTCCACGTAAACACGGCGAAAAAAGCTCAAAGAAGACTGGAATCAGCTCTGCTGATTCAACACACAATCGAAAACGGCTAATAGTATGATATTATTGTTAGAAAAATGATATAATCAATACTAAAATCGCATAAAATGCACTGTGTGCTATACAAAACTAACAAAAACAAACCAGTATAAATATTAAAGGTGGATACATTAGTGATAAATATAAAAATAAACACTAGCAATAAAAATCGGTGTATATATAATACCCGTAAATATAGCATAAACTAATCTAATCATTAGATCTTCAGTGGTGATAGAAAATAAATGCACTGTGGTATACAGCTACTTGAAGTAAAATTTATAATATTTGCAGTCCACCTACAATCAATGAGAAGCATTGATTTAATTATTTTGTCGAGGGAGTTTATGATTTTTCGATTAACTGGGTCAAAGTTACAAGATTATACAAAAATTGTGACAAGTTTTAGAAGTAGATAAAAAGGAATCTGTACGTTGCTTTGTATAGGGTTCCTGAAAGATTACGGGTAGATTTGGAACAGATATTAGCACGCATTAAAGAACTGCATCCGTTATAATAAAAAACAAAGAGAATATCCACCCAAGTTAAACTTCGTATCTCTGACCAACATTGTGTATATTTGTCAAGAGTTGGAAAACTTCAGAAGAATGTCAAATATTGAAAAGACCCAGAGCTAGATATTTATCCTGATCCCCTTCACCCATGATGTGATCAATGAAAAGTGTATGACCTAGATCTATATACAGATGAGGCGCGATACAAGTTCCCCGTGCATCACGTGGTGGACCGCGGCTCAAGTGCGGCCAAGCACGATCACAGCCCAGCGCAGAGGTAATTTCCCTAGAATTTTTAACGTTGCTGCCTATATCTATACTGTATATATTTGTTTATTCTCTAATTAAGTTTACGTCAAACCACTTATTTTGCTTAGGGAGTGTACAAAATACATATTGGGTGTTATTCATTCAATTGAGATGGAGCCGATAGAGGCACTATGGCACACAAACTCCCATGGATGTCAATGGCAATTTCCACTCGATGGTGCCATTACAGATGAATTAATAACCCCCATTGTCCCATCTGTAACCCCAGGGGATGCTATGTACAATAATGGTTGTGTTACCACTTATATAGTAATATTCTTTGCAAGTACCTAAGCAACTGAAGGATCACATATCAACAAAATAACACTGCTGTACTAAAACCATGACGACACAGCACTGGTTGTTCCAAGAACAGTCTGACATTGATTGACCTGCTAAATCTGAAAGGAATTTCAAGATTAACTAAACCCTAGTATCTCTGCCTATGAAAAGAATATGAAAACCAGAAACAGGCACTCAAAACATTAATATTTGACATTTCAGTTACTGTACCAAAGTAATCTTTATCAAGCCTTAATGAATAAGCACAAGCAAAGCTCCCTTCATTACACCTTCTTCAATGTTATGGTTAGAGGTCCAAGAAAAATCAAGGTCTTGGCAATTAAAGATTGAATGCGTAATTGAGAAGACTCCCACCCCCTCATTAAGAGGTCCTTGATGAAAATAAAATTTTACTTAAAAGAAGTTAAAGCAGACATGTTTTAAAGTCTGATTACATTTGTTTAAACAAAGACCATTTCATTGCTACATTTTCATTATACCGCTCAACCCCCTTATAACGCTTTTCTTGGGGTCCAAAGAATCACATCGCGCTATAAGCAGATCGCGTTAGAAATAATGTATAATTGTATGCATTGTACAAGAAAGTATTTAAGATATCAATAATCGTGTTAAGTATTCATAAATAAGAAAAGTGGGAGCCACGCTTGCATCGCGGTATAAGCAGATTCGCGTTGTAACGGATCGCCTTATAATGGGGTTGAGCTGTATATATGTTTTGGTAAACTAGGATTGTGCATGTAAAGGCAGGCTACAGATTAAAAAAACAATACATTATGAGGCAAAGTAATACATTTTACACCTACGGAAGGGAATGCCAAACCAGTTTACATTCTTGCACCCAATACAAAATCCTTAGAATAATTCAAGGAGAACAAGTTATTGTAAAAAGTATGCCCTCTAACAGCCAGGTATATTTTATGCATCATTCAGTGTTGAATGAACGTGACTTGTTGCTAAATGCTGGCCTTATATATGGTGAGAACGTATAGTAGAGGACTTGCTATACAGGTGTAGTGTGTTAGGATCGTGCAGTAAACTTCAATTTCAGGAAATATAACTTTCTTGCTTTTTTTTGAGAACATGAATATTTTCACAAAATCTGGACATACAAAAACAATAACTATACAAGACGAAGTATTTTATATAGTAAACCACAAAGTTTAATGACAGTTCCACAATATTAACTCACAAAAACATTACATTGAACAAATACTGTATAAAAGTAACCATATACAGGTTTAGTGAACACAACCATACTGTTGAAAATATTTACATCTTTCAGCATAAATGTTGAGGTTTCCATAGTATTTGTATAACTGGGCAATCGGTGTTTTAAAATAATAATAAAAAAATTTAAAAAAAAGAAAAGAATCGCCACAATATTTAAAATAAGTATTACATTTGGATAAAACGGATCTAAATAGAAATGTTTTTACAATTAAGAAACAGTTGAACTAGACACACTAAGTGGCAGTTAAAATAAAAAAAAAACATGTACATTACAGGAATATCCCGTTATCAGTTACACAATTGCCTCGATTAAAAATGTATCCTAACATTAAAACCATGCTTTTCAACTCAACTGAATTTACTTGCTAATTGGAAGTAAAAAAAGGATAAAATGCGGCGAATTCAGATTTCCCCAAATCTGCATTTCAAATCCACTTAACACGTTAGTAATATAGCTGAGACTTCCTATCCACACAAAAGGTTTACAGGTTTATTCTCAGTCGGCACACGAAATACGCGTCAAGAATGGAAATGTTGGATTCCGTGATGTTACGGCGCATCTCATGACATGACCAACTGAGTTCTATGACAACATTTTCACGTGCGTATTATAGCTCCTGGGAGATAGGCGATGGAGAGCAATATCCACCTTCACCTACATAAGGGACAATGCAGAAACTGGAGATGTACAGCTGTGGACTCCCGTTGTAAAATGTGCAGATGCTTAATACAGGTGTAGCTAAACTAAATTTACCTATAAGCTAGGAAAGCCACAGGCTTGTGACCACAGCGTTCCCCGGCAGCAGGCATCGATAGTGCCTAGGGACAGATACAAGGAATGAACCCTCTCCCACAGGAAGCCGTGGCTTTTACCTTCCCTGGAGCCTAGGGATGTTTGTTTTTTTTCTGCCGTGGCTCCAGGAATGCTAGATTTGCCTACATTTGTAGGCAACCTAAAAGGACTTTAATGATTTACTCTTAGGATAAAATGCAACCAGCAAAGGGATTGCTTAAGCATGAATCAGTACAAAAATATACATATTTCAAAAATGATCTTGCAGTTCTCAGCAGCCGAGTCAATATCTTACTTGTAGCTCAATTTCCTGTAGATGCTAAAAAGAAGAGCAGTATTTTAGAAATCTTTAATATCCCATAACTCTTCACAAATACAAAGAGATGAAAAAGACAAATACAGGGGGTCTCTAATGCTGTTACTTCTTCACCCCCCCCCCCCCCATATCTGGCATTCACTAATCTACCAGGATCTATGGAGCATGTGGTTAACTTAATTTATCATAACTAGAATGTACACAACTTTCACGTTAACCCTTAAGAGAAGTTTCAACAGTTTATACATTGGCAGGTTCTACGTATTCTATTTTAATGTCGCGACTGGAGATAAAAATGTTACACAAATGAGCAAAACTGGTCAATTTGGGACTTCCGCCACAAACAAATAATTAGTGACATTTCCAAATATTCGCCACGCTTTACAAATGTATTATTTACTACAAGCTCTGGTGAGATGCCATCTTCAGCAAAATGTACGTGAAATTAGTTACTGTAAATACAATCTGTGCGGCACAGAGACAGAAATACACCACATGCCTAACTGGAGTCAGAGTTGGTAGTAATACTGTAGTATTTGTGTATGAATGGGAGTCTTCTGGGCTGCATATTTCCATAAGGGAAACAGTAAAAATCCTGATGAACAATAGGCCTCAGCCCCTAGGAGAGTGCAAGAGAACCTGCCACGCCCTGGCTACTTTTCCCCCACTTCACAACTGCCACTTCAATGTGAGGAGCGTAGGGGGGATGGAAACTGAATGCAGAACACGGATCTCAGTCTCGCGATCCCTCTGAGCTCAAGCACAGTGCTAGGACATGTCAGTAGGGACCACCACAACCTGTTAGAGCCACCAAGAGAACCATATGATACCTCTAGCACCGATTGACTATATATATATATATATATATATATATTATATATATATATATATATATATATGAACAGATGGCATTCTCGTGTATAAAAGTGATTGTAGGTGCTTGTCCCATAATAAGCAGATAGACAAAAGTATCCTCACCGGGCAGACTTTGTAGCAGGCTTTCCAGAAAGAACGAGACCGCACATCAGGCAACCTGAATTCCAAGATGTATTGCAGGTAAGTGGCACAAACACCCGACGTTTCGGTCCAGTTTGTAGGACCGAAACGTTGGGTGTTTGTACCACTTACCTGCAATACATCTTGGAATTCAGGTTGCCTGGTGTGTGGTCTCTTTATTTCTGGAAAGCCTGCTACAAAGTCTGCCCCATATAGTTACTGGAGTAATAATTATGATTCAACATTTAATTATTATTCAATTGAATTTATATAGTCACAATATAGTAAATATTGCTTTTGTGTGCGGTATGATGAACACATTTAGTAAGGTTAATACCCTGGTTAAGTTCTGCCTTGCGTCTGTGTCAAAAGCTTAGGTTCCAAGTGCAGGCCCATGTACTAAAATATATAAGGGAATGCCGGCTCTCTAATTCTTTATATGAAAATGACAGCTGGGGCGACCAAGACGGATCGCGTGTACTCAGATTTGCAATTCTAAGGACGTTCTCTCCAAAGGATCCATTAAAACCAGATTTAAATGGAGTTACCATGGGGTTGGTATGTCTTTACAACTACAGGCTAGCAAGAATTAAATGTTTTGTACAGTATGTGTTGGTGTACAAACCAATGTACGTGGTTGTTATAATGATATTCTACACATTTTTACATGTAACCAGTTGCAGATACATTAATTTCACCCACAAATTACATTTAATATGTATATATCTGAGGGGTTATCTGGAATATGATGGTGCTGGTTAAGTACTTGGAGAGACTTATGGAGTCTTTTATACTCTGATTAAAGTCGAAATAAATGAAAGTCCTCGATTTCAGGTCATAAATGTGTCCCCGGTCAAGGGAAAGTGATAAACAATCAAGACACTCCCCTACAGACTTGTAAAGGTATTTAGAGACCCGTTTTGTGGTTGATCCCTTTCATACACTCAAGCATCTACGTGACATTTATCAACATGGCTTTCTTTCTATTGTACTCTTTTTCCATAGGAGAAATTCTCTACCCGCAGATTAGTGAAGTGCTCAGGGACGAGAATGCGGTAAACACTCCCTAATTGGAATGCATGTTAAATGTGGTGAGAGATAATATAATGTGTACAGTTGCATTTATGCTTGTACTGTACTTCTTTTACATCTGACATTCAGCTCTCGTGACATGTTTTACAGGAACATTTATCACGACTCCATATATTAACCAAACTGTGATGGTAATAACAACAGCCAAACCAGGATTTGATACTAAACATTGTGCCTTTAAAAACAAAAAACAGAAACAATGCACATTTATGCTTTCAAACAAATAGTTAAGAAATGAAAAAACACATGGATTTTTACTGGCTGCTCAACAGCTAAATCAGGTTTCAAATTAAACTAAGGAGTACTGAAGAAAGCTTATGTTACTAAATCCTTTGTTCCATTTTTTAGAAGTTACCGTCATTTCACCATACCTGGTGTTGGTCCTTTGTACTCTTCTAGGTGAGCTCCAAGTATTGGGACCTCTTGGGCTCCAGCTGTATCCCCTCTGAGCCAAAGAACCTTGAAGCAGAATGAAAATTCATATACCGAGATTTGGTCATAGGAATGACAGGCTGTCGTAATTTACTTCTGTTGTAAACATGTTGTTTTCATTGGAATTAGACAGTCAATACACATTTGAAGTGAGATAATATCATAGGTAAGTTGGCAAGAGAAAACTGTGCTGTGATGAGTAACAAAATAATACCTATAACAGAAAACCTGCTGCACTGCACCTTCCTATATCGATGTTCTCTCTTGGTCATCATACCATAAATATGTCAGTATATCTACTCGTTCCATACTCAAAAATAATTCAAAACGTGTGTGAAGTCTGCTTCTCAACAGGTTAACTACAGATTTGACAATCAATTAGGTAAGATTGTTTTTCTCTGTACCTGTTCCCAAATCTCTGTCACCCAGAGTACACCAAATTATTGTAAAATGAACTTGCACTGCAAATTGATAATGAAATACATTGCTAAGTGTTCTAAACAACTTACCAGAGGCACTTGGACTCAGAGATAATGTACGATTTGAAAGAGCAGGATATTCATTCTGCAAATCAAATAGTTCTATATTATGCAAAGCACAGACTTATTATTTCTTACCTTAACTACTAAACATTGCTAATAAACATTATTTGAATTTAAACCGGTCACCAAAAGAACAGGAAATTTGGCATACTTTCTAGGAGCACGTGCCGTCCGACTTAAGAATGTAAACTGGCGATGCAATAAGGATTAAGCAATATAACATTGTCTCTTCAACTTTGTTAGCCCTTCACAGTTTAAAGTACAAAATTGAGACCACTGCAACATTAAAAAAAAAAAAAAAAGCTGTGTGTGCTGAGCACGCGCATAGTAAGTGAAACTTCTTTGACTTTTGTCACAGAAATTGTATTTGTGTTGGTGATGTTTTAATTAAAAATCAAAATACAATTTCAGTTACAAAACGCAAATAAATTTGACTTAGAATGCGCGTGCTCGGCACACATCCCATGTATTAGCTATTTGCACTAAGTGTGAATTCCTTGTGTGTATGTGTGTCAGTGTGTGTGTCAGTCAGTCAGTCAGTCAGTCAGTGTGTGTGTGTGTATGTCAGTCAGTCAGTCAGTGTGTGTGTCAGTCAGTGTGTGTGTGTGTGTCAGTCAGTGTGTGTGTATGTGTGTCAGTCAGTGTGTATGTGTAAGTCAGTGTGTGTGTCAGTCAGTGTTTGGGTGGGTCAGAGTGTGCGGGGGGGTGTGGGTGAGTCAGTCAGTGTGCGGGGAGGGGTGGGTGAGTCAGTCAGTGTGCGGGGAGGGGTGGGTCAGTCAGTCAGTGTGTGGGGAGGTGTGGGTGAGTCAGTCAGTGTGCGGGGAGGGGTGGGTCAGTCAGTCAGTGTGCGGGGAGGTGTGGGTGGGTCAGTCAGTCAGTGTGCGGGGAGGTGTGGGTGGGTCAGTCAGTCAGTGTGCGGGGAGGTGTGGGTGGGTCAGTCAGTCAGTGTGCGGGGAGGTGTGGGTGGGTCAGTCAGTCAGTGTGCGGGGAGGTGTGGGTGGGTCAGTCAGTCAGTGTGCGGGGAGGTGTGGGTGGGTCAGTCAGTCAGTGTGCGGGGAGGTGTGGGTGGGTCAGTCAGTCAGTGTGCGGGGAGGTGTGGGTGGGTCAGTCAGTCAGTGTGCGGGGAAGTGTGGGTGGGTGGGTCAGTCAGTCAGTGTGCGGGGAAGTGTGGGTGGGTGGGTCAGTCAGTCATTGTGCGTGGAGGTGTGTGTGGGTGGGTCAGTCAGACAGACAGTGTGCGGGGAGGTGTGGGTGGGTCAGTCAGTGAGTGTGCGGGGAGGTGTGGGTGGGTCAGTCAGTCAGTCAGTGTGCGGGGAGGTGTGGGTCAGTCAGTCAGTCAGTGTGCGGGGAGGTGTGGGTGGGTCAGTCAGTGTGTGGGGGGGTGGGTGGGTCAGTCAGTGTGTCAGTCAGTGTGTGGGGGGGGGGTGGGTGGGTCAGTCAGTGTGTGGGGGGGGGGTGGGTGGGTCAGTCAGTGTGTGGGGGGTTCAGTCAGTGTGTGGGGGGCGGGGGTGGGTGGGTCAGTCAGTGTGTGGGGGGGTGGGTGGGTCAGTCAGTGTGTGGGGGGGGTGGGTGGGTCAGTCAGTGTGTGGGGGGGTGGGTGAGTCAGTGTGTAGGGGGGTGGGTGGGTCAGTCAGTGTGTGTTCAGTCAGTGTGTGGGGGGGTGGGTGGGTCAGTCAGTGTGGGGGGGGGGGTGGGTGGGTCAGTCAGTGTGTGGGGGGGGGGTGGGTGGGTCAGTCAGTGTGTGGGGGGGGTAGGTGGGTCAGTCAGTGTGTGGGGGGTGGGTGGGTCAGTCAGTGTGTGCGGGGAGGTGTGGGTGGGTCAGTCAGTCAGTGTGTGGGGAGGTGTGGGTGGGTCAGTCAGTCAGTGTGCGGGGAGGTGTGGGTGGGTCAGTCAGTCAGTGTGCGGGGAGGTGTGGGTGGGTCAGTCAGTCAGTGTGCGGGGAGGTGTGGGTGGGTCAGTCAGTCAGTGTGCGGGGAGGTGTGGGTGGGTCAGTCAGTCAGTGTGCGGGGAGGTGTGGGTGGGTCAGTCAGTCAGTGTGCGGGGAGGTGTGGGTGGGTCAGTCAGTCAGTGTGCGGGGAAGTGTGGGTGGGTGGGTCAGTCAGTCAGTGTGCGGGGAAGTGTGGGTGGGTGGGTCAGTCAGTCATTGTGCGTGGAGGTGTGTGTGGGTGGGTCAGTCAGACAGACAGTGTGCGGGGAGGTGTGGGTGGGTCAGTCAGTCAGTGTGCGGGGAGGTGTGGGTGGGTCAGTCAGTCAGTCAGTGTGCGGGGAGGTGTGGGTGGGTCAGTCAGTGTGTGGGGGGGTGGGTGGGTCAGTCAGTGTGTGGGGGGGTGGGTGGGTCAGTCAGTGTGTGGGGGGGGGTGGGTGGCTCAGTCAGTGTGTGGGGGGGGGGGGGTGGGTCAGTCAGTGTGTGGGGGGTTCAGTCAGTGTGTGGGGGGGGTGGGTGGGTCAGTCAGTGTGTGGGGGGGTGGGTGGGTCAGTCAGTGTGTGGGGGGGTGGGTGGGTCAGTCAGTGTGTGGGGGGGTGGGTGAGTCAGTGTGTAGGGGGGGTGGGTGGGTCAGTCAGTGTGTGGGGGGGTGGGTGGGTCAGTCAGTGTGTGGGGGGGGTGGGTGGGTCAGTCAGTGTGGGGGGGGGGGTTGGTGGGTCAGTCAGTGTGTGGGGGGGGGGGGGGGTGGGTCAGTCAGTGTGTGGGGGGGGGGTGGGTCAGTCAGTGTGTGGGGGGGTGGGTGGGTCAGTAAGTGTGTGGGGGGGGGGGTGGGTGGGTCAGTCAGTGTGTGGGGGGGGTGGGTGCGTCAGTCAGTGTGTGGGGGGGGGGTCAGTCAGTGTGTGGGGGGGGTGGGTGGGTCAGTCAGTGTGTGGGGGTGGGTGGGTCAGTCAGTGTGTGGGGGGGTGGGTGGGTCAGTCAGTGTGTGGGGGGGGGTGGGTCAGTCAGTGTGTGGGGGGGGGGGTGGGTGGGTCAGTCAGTGTGTGGGTCAGTCACTGTGGGGGGGGTGTGGGTGGGTCAGTCAGTGTGTGGGGGGGGGGGTGGGTCAGTCAGTGTGTGTCGGGGGGGTGGGTTCAGTCAGTGTGTGTGTGGGGGGGGGGGTCAGTCAGTGTGTGTGGGGGGGGGGGGTCAGTCAGTGTGTGTGGGGGGGGGGCGGGTGGGTCAGTCAGTGTGTGGGGGGGGTGGGTGGGTCAGTCAGTGTGTGGGGGGGTGGGTGGGTCAGTCAGTGTGTGGGGGGGGGTCAGTCAGTGTGTGGGGGGGTGGGTGGGTCAGTCAGTGTGTGGGGGGGGGTGGGGGGGTCAGTCAGTGACGGGGGGGGTGGGTGGGTCAGTCAGTGTGTGGGGGGGGTGTGGGGGTCAGTCAGTGTGTGGGGGGGGTGGGGGGGGTCAGTCAGTGTGTGTGGGGGGGGTCAGTCAGTGGGTGGGGTCAGTCAGTGTGTGGGGGAGGGGGTCAGTGAGTGTGTGGGGGTGTGTGTCAGTGTGTGTGTCAGTCAGTGTGTATGTGTGTGTGTGTATGTGAGTCAGTGTGTGTGTATGTGAGTCAGTATGTGTGTATGTGTCAGTGTGTATGTGTCAGTGTGTATGTATGTGTGTGTGTGTGTGTGTGTCCTGCCCCCCTTTCTCCTGACTCTCCCCAGCACACTTGTCCTCCCCCCAGCACACTTGTCCTCCCCCCAGCACCCTTATCCTTTCCCTGCACCCAGACCCTTTCAGCATTCCCCCCCCCCCCCGTTCCTACCAGATCGCGGCACAGAGGAGATGGAGGCAGTGTCGGCGGGGGGAGAGGGAGAAGCGCGTCATCGTCAGCTGGAGCCAACTCGGAGGCTTCTGATGGTGCTGTGGGGGACGTGGGGGACGCAGCGCACTCATCACCCCCCTCCTCCCCCCCCCGTTTCCGGAGCAGTTCTATGCCTCGGCCGGGGCATGCACCGGGAGGAGAGGCCGCAGGAGATCAGTGCCTGCATAGAGCCCCGGGGAGCAGTGTGGGCTTCAGTGTCCCTGTGAGGAGAGTCATGGCGTCTCGAGCGTCGCCATGACTACCGGGCATGCGCAGCATATCAATGGGCGGGGAACGGGCGGGGAATCAGCGGCGCCGTCACAACTGCGCATGCGCGGCATGGCAGCGGCCGTTAGGAGCGCCGCATTTGTCACGATGTGTGGGGGGGGTGGGGCTGGGGGGGGGAGGGGGCTTAGGGGGGGGAGCGATTAGGAGCGGCGCCGGCGGCGATCTGATTTGTGGAGCGGGTGTGATGTCAGTGTTGGGGTCGGGCTGAGCCAGAACACAGCCCGGCCTCAACTGCCAGCACTGACGTCACATCCGTTTCATTTCTGTCTCCACAATTCTTTTTTGCCCCATCACGAATGAGGTGCCACTAAGGAAGTTTCACTTCAAAAAAAGTTTGCACTCACTATAATCAGTTTTTCTCAACAATCTTCTCAGGACAACTCAAATGTTAGGAATAACAAATTAATTACCAAGCATGTGTGCAATTATATTAAATATGAATGTGTGATGGATATAACCAGCCAATAGCCTAGCTAAGGTGCCCAAGTGAGAAGATTGAGAGAAAGTGTCGCAGACACACACAATTACAAGTTGCTATAAAACTACTTCAGAGCAATTTGCAGTCAGCTCTGAAGTGGGATCCAGCAGAACTTTCTAATGCACTAATTTGCACAGAACGATAGCCTACAAAGTGAAAAAAGATCCCAGCTCTGCAAGCTGAGGCAAAGAGACTAGTAACAGGCACTGGCATTCACGGACCGTTCTACTCCAAAAAGCTCAAATGGCTAAAATTCAACTAAAGCGTATTTTTGGAACAAAGGATCAGAGTTACAGTTTTGATTTGATTCAATAAGGTGGGTGGGGAGGGAGAGAACCCATACACTGCACTATATCCAGGAGGAAGATTAGAAAACAGACTTTGGCTTAGTCAGTATGCACTCTGTTCTAGAACCATAACAGTAAAATACATTTGCAAGACCAAAAAGGCAGATTGACTTACTGGATAATGACTAGAGTTGCCATTGTACGAGGCTTCGAAAACACTCTCAGTCATGCCAGTCCTTTCCCACTGGGGACACCGGTTTGCTATATAATAAGATTGTGGCTGCAATGCACCCGACATATGGCTTTCTGGTATACTTCTGTGCCTTTTAAGCTTTGAAAAAGACAGATCATCACTTGCTGCCCTTTTACGTCTGCTTGACACTGGTGAATTGATCAGAGCATTTACAGTTTCTGATACTTGCGTTTCTTGGCTAATTGCGTTTAGGATTCTTCGCCTGGGCAAAAACATCGGATGTGGATCCCCTAAAACTAGTTTCCTGTACACGGTTTTAAGTTCTGAACTGGTTTTAGCAGGACTTTTCACTATAGGAAATGTGGAAAAAGAATGCCTTCTTCTTATGGTGCCTTGAATCTCTTTGGGCCACATAATCAGCCCTACATGGTTAGAAGTCTGTGCTGGTGACTTTATCTCACAATTCTCCAGCTTCCTTTGATTCAGCAACGCCGCAGACAACAGTTTTGATGGCGATTCACCAACTTGATAGCTTTCTCTTGGACCCAATAATGAAGAACATGGAAGTACACATCTGGTAAACCATGCGTCACTTTTACGCAAACATTCTGGCCTTGATGCGATGCCGCTCTCATTACAGATTTCGTTAGTAAAAGTCTGGTCTGTGGGAAGGGTATGTGACAAAAAAGAAGCTTGCAGTAGATTCGGCTTTGCAACTTGAAGACTTTGTTCTGTGTAAGGATCTCTGGAGCACAAGCTCCTCTGCCCACGTTCAGCAATACCGGAATTGTTCAAATCGCTTGTATCTTCAGGTCTCCAAGGCATGTGGGAATTTGCCTCATAATTAACAGTGCAACACGCTTTCTCTTTCTTAGAAATTGGGCCCAGCAGCGACTTTGAAAGCCTGGATGTGGGAATCTCTCTTTTTACTCTGGTAAGATCTGTCTTGTGCTTGTTAGCGTACCAAACATTGCGTCTGTAGTATTGAAGTACATTAACGGCTGCCCATTTTTTGCTTTGGATTTCCATCAGTCTGCTGAAAAATTGTATCATATTCGGATAAAAGTCAGCAAGAGTGACATCCCCGAATTCAGAGAAATTAGAGTCGTTACAGTCCACAGATTCTGGCTTATCTGTTTCACTGTCCTCCCCTTCCGTAAAACAAAGTGTCTGCTTACATGCTCCTGCTGTACTATCCGACGCCAACTGTCTATTGTGTCTACCAATAAATCTTTTCAGTTGTGTGGCAATGGAGACTTTTAGAGGAGAAGCAAAAGAACGGGAAGCATTGGTACTTTTATGTTCAAGATATCCAAGAGAAATATCTTCTCTGTTACCTGGAAAATGAAAATTTATAACGTTATCAATTACATTTTAAAGATCTAAAAAAAGTCAATAATTGTTCAGCTTTAACACTGTGTATTTATTCTGCAGTTGTTTTTGTAACTGGATTGGACAAGTCCCATGACCTGCATTATTTTCAGCTCTGTGACCTCCTAGTTCCAGACATACCTTCGGTGAAGTTACCGCTGTGGAAGCAGGAGATTTAAATGGCCATGATTCCAGCTTCCTATTGGCCTGCGATTTGAACGGACATTTAATTTCCCTGGAGGCTTTATACCAGTAATTTGCACCAGCATATAGTAAGATTCAGCTCCGGGGAACTCCCCAAAACTAATAAAAACCAGCCGGGTTTGCCGCGAGATCTTTGATAGATGTACAATGTTCTGTTACGTATGCTGTAGAATAGGGGCTAGTGAATATATTCTGTCATGATGTAACAATGTGACAAAACATTGACATAATGCTAACTCAGATCACACAAGCTTTCCATCTGCAATGACACACCCTCTGTGAAGTGAAGTAATGCACCATTATAACAGTGACGTCACTTCCATTCACATAAATGAAAGTTAATGCACCATTGATTGTACAGTACAGCACATTGCTTCTCACCATAAAAGAGACCGCAGTTCCTAAACAACCAACTGGACAAGACAGATATCAGATTTTTCAGTGAATGGTTTCCAAATCAACCAATTTTGTCTACAAGGTCCTTGAGCAATCTACCAAACATTACTATACAGATGCAGCCTTGGTCGTATCAGGTAGAATAAACCCACTGAAAGCAGCCATGGTTTTTACGGTTCGTTCCCCGAGCCGCAGCGTTTTGCTTTTCTTCACACAGCTCTGGCGATAGTAATACTGGCTACATCTGTATCCAATACAAAGGCAGAGAATGGCGGGGGAGGGGGGCATTTTTTATTACCGTGTTTATTTTTCATTGGCGAAACTTTTACAGAAAAATATTTTTCTCCTGTGCGTTCAACCTACAAAAAAAAGAAAAGAAAAAGATAATAGATCACGTCCTAACTAAGGCCTCGTCCAGGCTCTTCGCTTGCGTGCTGAGGCGCAGGGAAAGCGTTGTCTTTCCCTGGCCTTGCGGTTGCTTGCCCTGCGCTCCGTCAGGGGGCGGGTCAGTTCCGTCACGGAGCTGGTCCGCCCTCATTGGGCGAACCGCTCACGTGACCGGCAAGCGCTTGATTTTTTTGGATTTTTAAAATTGGGTAAGACCTACGGTTCCGCGCGCTTGCGGAAGCGTAAGCGAGCCCCTACTGAAGCCGCTCTAATTGCGACTGTAGGGGCTCAGTGCTGAACGGGAGCGCGCGTCAGCATGCTTCAGCAAGCAAGTGCTTACCATGGACGAGGCCTAAAGGTGTAATTAGCAGTGACATCTACAAGTCATACTCTACATTTTACTTGCCAATTTCCTATCAAATGGCAGAAAAGCCAATTGGCTACAGATCATAGAATTTACTTAGTAAAAAGTCATTTATTTATAAAGAGATAATATTTAGCAGCGCAGTACAACGGGCTGTGAAAGACCATAACAATAAAATGACATTAACAGACAATAAGCAAGGAGGGCCTTGCTCAAAGGATACAGTCCAAAACGTGAGGGCGTGCAAGTTACAGTGGGGAAGAAAAAAGGAAGGGTGTGTGCCGAGCATGCGCGTTCTAAGTGAAACTTCTTTGTGTTTTGTCACTGACATTGTATTTTGATTGTTATGATTTTGATTGAATTAAAGACTTGAGTATAATTTTTTTTCCTGCAGAAATTTCCATAATACCAGTTGGAAAAGATGATACAATTGACTTATGATAACTAAAGTAAGATATACAGGTAAACCCCGTTATAGCGCGACCCGTTATAACGCGGTTTTCACGTGGCTCCCGTTTAAAAATAAATAAATATATAAATCAAAAAAATTTTTTACATGTTTTTTTGCACACTGCACGCTTCACACTGCACACACTGCACACACACTCTCACTGCACACACACACACTCTCACTGCACACACACACTCACTGCACACACACTCTCACTGCACCACTGCACACACTCACAGGACACTACATACTCACAGGACACTGCACACACTGACTGCACACTGCACACACACTGCACACACTCACAGGTTCTGGCCGTATACTGGGGGGACGGGGACGACTCCCATTAACCCCTGACTATACCGGTGATACGCTTATCACAATGCCTTTCTGGTCTGTGCTGAAGCAGGGCATTCTGGCAGCCAAGTGGCTTGACCTTTATTAGTGAGCCTGGTTACCCCCTCTCGGAACCACAGACTTAGAAATCGCCAGCTCATATACAGTGCATAAAATATATTTATATATATACCCTTATACACCATTTTAATAAAAAATATCACAAAATTCTTCTAAGTCCCTCGGGAAGAGTGAAAGACGCGCACGTTCATTTTCAGAGCTCCTAGACCTTCCTATAAGAAGTTAGCCAAAAAGTAGCTTCGAAAAACGCTTAGGTTAAGTTTCAGAGTTGCTTCTAATGTACCAAAGCTGGACTTAGACATAATTTCACTCTCACAACATTATGGCTGGTTGGAGACAGTCCGAACCACAAGTACCGGGTCCATGGTTCTGGCCGTATACTGGGGGGACGGGGACGACTCCCATTAACCCCTGACTATACCGGGGATACGCTTATCACAATGCCTTTCTGGTCTGTGCTGAAGCAGGGCATTCTGGCAGCCAAGTGGCTTGACCTTTATTAGTGAGCCTGGTCACCCCCTCTCGGAACCACAGACTTAGAAATCGCCAGCTCATATACAGTGCATAAAATATATTTATATATATACCCTTATACACCATTTTAATAAAAAATATCACAAAATTCTTCTAAGTCCCTCGGGAAGAGTGAAAGACGCGCACGTTCATTTTCAGAGCTCCTAGACCTTCCTATAAGAAGTTAGCCAAAAAGTAGCTTCGAAAAACGCTTAGGTTAAGTTTCAGAGTTGCTTCTAATGTACCAAAGCTGGACTTAGACATAATTTCACTCTCACAACATTATGGCTGGTTGGAGACAGTCCGAACCACAAGTACCGGGTCCATGGTTCTGGCCGTATACTGGGGGGACGGGGACGACTCCCATTAACCCCTGACTATACCGGGGATACGCTTATCACAATGCCTTTCTGGTCTGTGCTGAAGCAGGGCATTCTGGCAGCCAAGTGGCTTGACCTTTATTAGTGAGCCTGGTCACCCCCTCTCGGAACCACAGACTTAGAAATCGCCAGCTCATATACAGTGCATAAAATATATTTATATATATACCCTTATACACCATTTTAATAAAAAATATCACAAAATTCTTCTAAGTCCCTCGGGAAGAGTGAAAGACGCGCACGTTCATTTTCAGAGCTCCTAGACCTTCCTATAAGAAGTTAGCCAAAAAGTAGCTTCGAAAAACGCTTAGGTTAAGTTTCAGAGTTGCTTCTAATGTACCAAAGCTGGACTTAGACATAATTTCACTCTCACAACATTATGGCTGGTTGGAGAGAGTCCGAACCACAAGTACCGGGTCCATGGTTCTGGCCGTATACTGGGGGGACGGGGACGACTCCCATTAACCCCTGACTATACCGGGGATACGCTTATCACAATGCCTTTCTGGTCTGTGCTGAAGCAGGGCATTCTGGCAGCCAAGTGGCTTGACCTTTATTAGTGAGCCTGGTTACCCCCTCTCGGAACCACAGACTTAGAAATCGCCAGCTCATATACAGTGCATAAAATATATTTATATATATACCCTTATACACCATTTTAATAAAAAATATCACAAATTTCTTCTAAGTCCCTAGGGAAGAGTGAAAGACGCGCACGTTCATTTTCAGAGCTCCTAGACCTTCCTATAAGAAGTTAGCCAAAAAGTAGCTTCGAAAAACGCTTAGGTTAAGTTTCAGAGTTGCTTCTAATGTACCAAAGCTGGACTTAGACATAATTTCACTCTCACAACATTATGGCTGGTTGGAGAGAGTCCGAACCACAAGTACCGGGTCCATGGTTCTGGCCGTATACTGGGGGGATGGGGACGACTCCCATTAACCCCTGACTATACCGGGGATACGCTTATCACAATGCCTTTCTGGTCTGTGCTGAAGCAGGGCATTCTGGCAGCCAAGTGGCTTGACCTTTATTAGTGAGCCTGGTTACACCCTCTCGGAACCACAGACTTAGAAATCGCCAGCTCATATACAGTGCATAAAATATATTTATATATATACCCTTATACACCATTTAATAAAAAATATCACAAAATTCTTCTAAGTCCCTCGGGAAGAGTGAAAGACGCGCACGTTCATTTTCAGAGCTCCTAGACCTTCCTATAAGAAGTTAGCCAAAAAGTAGCTTCGAAAAACGCTTAGGTTAAGTTTCAGAGTTGCTTCTAATGTACCAAAGCTGGACTTAGACATAATTTCACTCTCACAACATTATGGCTGGTTGGAGACAGTCCGAACCACAAGTACCGGGTCCATGGTTCTGGCCGTATACTGGGGGGACGGGGACGACTCCCATTAACCCCTGACTATACCGGGGATACGCTTATCACAATGCCTTTCTGGTCTGTGCTGAAGCAGGGCATTCTGGCAGCCAAGTGGCTTGACCTTTATTAGTGAGCCTGGTTACCCCCTCTCGGAACCACAGACTTAGAAATCGCCAGCTCATATACAGTGCATAAAATATATTTATATATATACCCTTATACACCATTTAATAAAAAATATCACAAAATTCTTCTAAGTCCCTCGGGAAGAGTGAAAGACGCGCACGTTCATTTTCAGAGCTCCTAGAACTTCCTATAAGAAGTTAGCCAAAAAGTAGCTTCGAAAAACGCTTAGGTTAAGTTTCAGAGTTGCTTCTAATGTACCAAAGCTGGACTTAGACATAATTTCACTCTCACAACATTATGGCTGGTTGGAGACAGTCCGAACCACAAGTACCGGGTCCATGGTTCTGGCCGTATACTGGGGGGACGGGGACGACTCCCATTAACCCCTGACTATACCGGGGATACGCTTATCACAATGCCTTTCTGGTCTGTGCTGAAGCAGGGCATTCTGGCAGCCAAGTGGCTTGACCTTTATTAGTGAGCCTGGTTACCCCCTCTCGGAACCACAGACTTAGAAATCGCCAGCTCATATACAGTGCATAAAATATATTTATATATATACCCTTATACACCATTTTAATAAAAAATATCACAAATTTCTTCTAAGTCCCTAGGGAAGAGTGAAAGACGCGCACGTTCATTTTCAGAGCTCCTAGACCTTCCTATAAGAAGTTAGCCAAAAAGTAGCTTCGAAAAACGCTTAGGTTAAGTTTCAGAGTTGCTTCTAATGTACCAAAGCTGGACTTAGACATAATTTCACTCTCACAACATTATGGCTGGTTGGAGAGAGTCCGAACCACAAGTACCGGGTCCATGGTTCTGGCCGTATACTGGGGGGACGGGGACGACTCCCATTAACCCCTGACTATACCGGGGATACGCTTATCACAATGCCTTTCTGGTCTGTGCTGAAGCAGGGCATTCTGGCAGCCAAGTGGCTTGACCTTTATTAGTGAGCCTGGTTACCCCCTCTCGGAACCACAGACTTAGAAATCGCCAGCTCATATACAGTGCATAAAATATATTTATATATATATACCCTTATACACCATTTAATAAAAAATATCACAAAATTCTTCTAAGTCCCTCGGGAAGAGTGAAAGACGCGCACGTTCATTTTCAGAGCTCCTAGAACTTCCTATAAGAAGTTAGCCAAAAAGTAGCTTCGAAAAACGCTTAGGTTAAGTTTCAGAGTTGCTTCTAATGTACCAAAGCTGGACTTAGACATAATTTCACTCTCACAACATTATGGCTGGTTGGAGACAGTCCAAAGCGTTTTCTATCTTCCCCGCTTCAGCCCATGAAATATTGAGCTTCAAATGTGTTGTTAACTTTGTGTAAAAAAGTTGCTCACAGCTGTTCTAGGAACACATTGTGAAATCGCGTATATCTTTTCTTCTACACATAGGAATGTATTGTGCTTTGCTTTATACACTATTCTACAGTCAAGAGGAGAGAATTCATCAAGTTTAATAAGCAAAAACACTGTATATGTCGAATTTCAGCATTTTTGTGTGACCGGGAAAACCACAGTCACAAGCCGAGATGCAGTTCCATAGAAACTTGCCATTTTACCGCTGAACCTAAAAATGGGTAGAAAGTACTTTTTCTCCCTTCCTGTTAATGCCACAGACTTCGCCTTTACAGGGCACACGTTTTCTATCTTCCCCGCTTCAGCCCATGAAATATTGAGCTTCAAATGTGTTGTTAACGTTGTGTAAAAAAGTTGCTCACAGCTGTTCTAGGAACACATTGTGAAATCGCGTATATCTTTGCTTCTACACATAGCAATGTATTGTGCTTTGCTTTACACATTATTCTGCAGTCAAGAGGAGAGAATCCATCAAGTTTAATAAGCAAAAACTCTGTATAAGTCGAATTTCAGCATTTTTGTGTGACCGGGAAAACCACAGTCACAAGCCGAGATTCAGTTCCATAGGAACTTGCCATTTTACCGCGGAACCTAAAAATGGGTAGAAAGTACTTTTTCTCCCTTCCTGTTAATGCCACAGACTTCGCCTTTACAGGGCACACGTTTTCTATCTTCCCCGCTTCAGCCCATGAAATATTGAGCTTCAAATGTGTTGTTAACGTGGTGTAAAAAAGTTGCTCACAGCTGTTCTAGGAACACATTGTGAAATCGCGTATATCTTTGCTTCTACACATAGCAATGTATTGTGCTTTGCTTTACACACTATTCTACAGTCAAGAGGAGAGAATTCATCAAGTTTAATAAGCAAAAACACTGTATAAGTCGAATTTCAGCATTTTTGTGTGACCGGGAAAACCACAGTCACAAGCCGAGATGCAGTTCCATAGAAACTTGCCATTTTACCGCTGAACCTAAAAATGGGTAGAAAGTACTTTTTCTCCCTTCCTGTTAATGCCACAGACTTCGCCTTTACAGGGCACACGTTTTCTATCTTCCCCGCTTCAGCCCATGAAATATTGAGCTTCAAATGTGTTGTTAACGTTGTGTAAAAAAGTTGCTCACAGATGTTTTTGGAACACATTGTGAAATCGCGTATATCTTTGCTTCTACACATAGAAATGTATTGTGCTTTGCTTTACACACTATTCTACAGTCAAGAGGAGAGAATTCATCAAGTTTAATAAGCAAAAACACTGTATAAGTCGAATTTCAGCATTTTTGTGTGACCGGGAAAACCACAGTCACAAGCCGAGATGCAGTTCCATAGAAACTTGCCATTTTACCGCTGAACCTAAAAATGGGTAGAAAGTACTTTTTCTCCCTTCCTGTTAATGCCACAGACTTCGCCTTTACAGGGCACACGTTTTCTATCTTCCCCGCTTCAGCCCATGAAATATTGAGCTTCAAATGTGTTGTTAACGTGGTGTAAAAAAGTTGCTCACAGCTGTTCTAGGAACACATTGTGAAATCGCGTATATCTTTGCTTCTACACATAGCAATGTATTGTGCTTTGCTTTACACACTATTCTACAGTCAAGAGGAGAGAATTCATCAAGTTTAATAAGCAAAAACACTGTATAAGTCGAATTTCAGCATTTTTGTGTGACCGGGAAAACCACAGTCACAAGACGAGATGCAGTTCCATAGAAACTTGCCATTTTACCGCTGAACCTAAAAATGGGTAGAAAGTACTTTTTCTCCCTTCCTGTTAATGCCACAGACTTCGCCTTTACAGGGCACACGTTTTCTATCTTCCCCGCTTCAGCCCATGAAATATTGAGCTTCAAATGTGTTGTTAACGTGGTGTAAAAAAGTTGCTCACAGCTGTTCTAGGAACACATTGTGAAATCGCGTATATCTTTGCTTCTACACATAGCAATGTATTGTGCTTTGCTTTACACACTATTCTACAGTCAAGAGGAGAGAATTCATCAAGTTTAATAAGCAAAAACACTGTATAAGTCGAATTTCAGCATTTTTGTGTGACCGGGAAAACCACAGTCACAAGCCGAGATGCAGTTCCATAGAAACTTGCCATTTTACCGCTGAACCTAAAAATGGGTAGAAAGTACTTTTTCTCCCTTCCTGTTAATGCCACAGACTTCGCCTTTACAGGGCACACGTTTTCTATCTTCCCCGCTTCAGCCCATGAAATATTGAGCTTCAAATGTGTTGTTAACGTTGTGTAAAAAAGTTGCTCACAGCTGTTTTGGGAACACATTGTGAAATCGCGTATATCTTTGCTTCTACACATAGGAATGTATTGTGCTTTGCTTTACACACTATTCTACAGTCAAGAGGAGAGAATTCATCAAGTTTAATAAGCAAAAACACTGTATAAGTCGAATTTCAGCATTTTTGTGTGACCGGGAAAACCACAGTCACAAGACGAGATGCAGTTCCATAGAAACTTGCCATTTTACCGCTGATGCTAAAAATGGGTATAAAGTACTTTTTCTCCCTTCCTGTTAATGCCACAGACTTCGCCTTTACAGGGCACACGTTTTCTATCTTCCCCGCTTCAGCCCATGAAATATTGAGCTTCAAATGTGTTGTTAACGTTGTGTAAAAAAGTTGCTCACAGCTGTTTTGGGAACACATTGTGGAATCGCGTATATCTTTGCTTCTACACATAGGAATGTATTGTGCTTTGCTTTACACACTATTCTACAGTCAAGAGGAGAGAATTCATCAAGTTTAATAAGCAAAAACACTGTATAAGTCGAATTTCAGCATTTTTGTGTGACCGGGAAAACCACAGTCACAAGCCGAGATGCAGTTCCATAGAAACTTGCCGTTTTACCGCTGAACCTAAAAATGGGTAGAAAGTACTTTTTCTCCCTTCCTGTTAATGCCACAGACTTCGCCTTTACAGGGCACACGTTTTCTATCTTCCCCGCTTCAGCCCATGAAATATTGAGCTTCAAATGTGTTGTTAACTTTGTGTAAAAAAGTTGCTCACAGCTGTTCTAGGAACACATTGTGAAATCGCGTATATCTTTTCTTCTACACATAGGAATGTATTGTGCTTTGCTTTACACACTATTCTACAGTCAAGAGGAGAGAATTTATCAAGTTTAATAAGCAAAAACACTGTATAAGTCGAATTTCAGCATTTTTGTGTGACCGGGAAAACCACAGTCACAAGCCGAGATGCAGTTCCATAGAAACTTGCCATTTTACCGCTGAACCTAAAAATGGGTAGAAAGTACTTTTTCTCCCTTCCTGTTAATGCCACAGACTTCGCCTTTACAGGGCACACGTTTTCTATCTTCCCCGCTTCAGCCCATGAAATATTGAGCTTCAAATGTGTTGTTAACGTGGTGTAAAAAAGTTGCTCACAGCTGTTTTGGGAACACATTGTGAAATCGCGTATATCTTTGTTTCTACACATAGGAATGTATTGTGCTTTGCTTTACACACTATTCTACAGTCAAGAGGAGAGAATTCATCAAGTTTAATAAGCAAAAACACTGTATAAGTCGAATTTCAGCATTTTTGTGTGACCGGGAAAACCACAGTCACAAGCCGAGATGCAGTTCCATAGAAACTTGCCGTTTTACCGCTGAACCTAAAAATGGGTAGAAAGTACTTTTTCTCCCTTCCTGTTAATGCCACAGACTTCGCCTTTACAGGGCACACGTTTTCTATCTTCCCCGCTTCAGCCCATGAAATATTGAGCTTCAAATGTGTTGTTAACGTGGTGTAAAAAAGTTGCTCACAGCTGTTCTAGGAACACATTGTGAAATCGCGTATATTTTTGCTTCTGCACATAGCAATGTATTGTGCTTTGCTTTACACACTATTCTACAGTCAAGAGGAGAGAATTCATCAAGTTTAATAAGCAAAAACACTGTATAAGTCGAATTTCAGCATTTTTGTGTGACCGGGAGAACCACAGTCACAAGCCGAGATGCAGTTCCATAGAAACTTGCCATTTTACCGCTGAACCTAAAAATGGGTTGAAAGTACTTTTTCTCCCTTCCTGTTAATGCCACAGACTTCGCCTTTACAGGGCACACGTTTTCTATCTTCCCCGCTTCAGCCCATGAAATATTGAGCTTCAAATGTGTTGTTAACATTGTGTAAAAAAGTTGCTCACAGCTGTTCTAGGAACACATTGTGAAATCGCGTATATCTTTGCTTCTACACATAACAATGTATTGTGCTTTGCTTTACACACTATTCTACAGTCAAGAGGAGAGAATTCATCAAGTTTAATAAGCAAAAACACTGTATAAGTCGATTTTCAGCATTATTGTGTGACCGGGAAAACCACAGTCACAAGCCGAGATGCAGTTCCATAGAAACTTGCCATTTTACCTCTGAACCTAAAAATGGGTAGAAAGTACTTTTTTACCCTTCCTGTTAATGCCACAGACTTCGCCTTTACAGGGCACACGTTTTCTATCTTCCTCGCTTCAGCCCATGAAATATTGAGCTTCAAATGTGTTGTTAACATTGTGTAAAAAAGTTGCTCACAGTTGTTCTAGGAACACATTGTGAAATCGCGTATATCTTTGCTTCAACACATAGGAATGTATTGTGCTTTGCTTTACACACTATTCTACAGTCAAGAGGAGAGAATTCATCAAGTTTAATAAGCAAAAACACTGTATAAGTCGAATTTCAGCATTTTTGTGTGACCGGGAAAACCACAGTCACAAGCCGAGATGCAGTTCCATAGAAACTTGCCATTTTACCGCTGAACCTAAAAATGGGTAGAAAGTACTTTTTCTCCCTTCCTGTTAATGCCACAGACTTCGCCTTTACAGGGCACACGTTTTCTATCTTCCCCGCTTCAGCCCATGAAATATTGAGCTTCAAATGTGTTGTTAACTTTGTGTAAAAAAGTTGCTCACAGCTGTTCTAGGAACACATTGTGAAATCGCGTATATCTTTTCTTCTACACATAGGAATGTATTGTGCTTTGCTTTACACACTATTCTACAGTCAAGAGGAGAGAATTCATCAAGTTTAATAAGCAAAAACACTGTATAAGTCGAATTTCAGCATTTTTGTGTGACCGGGAAAACCACAGTCACAAGCCGAGATGCAGTTCCATAGAAACTTGCCATTTTACCGCTGAACCTAAAAATGGGTAGAAAGTACTTTTTCTCCCTTCCTGTTAATGCCACAGACTTCGCCTTTAAAGGGCACACGTTTTCTATCTTCCCCGCTTCAGCCCATGAAATATTGAGCTTCAAATGTGTTGTTAACGTGGTGTAAAAAAGTTGCTCACAGCTGTTCTAGGAACACATTGTGAAATCGCGTATATTTTTGCTTCTGCACATAGCAATGTATTGTGCTTTGCTTTACACACTATTCTACAGTCAAGAGGAGAGAATTCATCAAGTTTAATAAGCAAAAACACTGTATAAGTCGAATTTCAGCATTTTTGTGTGACCGGGAAAACCACAGTCACAAGCCGAGATGCAGTTCCATAGAAACTTGCCATTTTACCGCTGAACCTAAAAATGGGTAGAAAGTACTTTTTCTCCCTTCCTGTTAATGCCACAGACTTCGCCTTTACAGGGCACACGTTTTCTATCTTCCCCGCTTCAGCCCATGAAATATTGAGCTTCAAATGTGTTGTTAACGTGGTGTAAAAAAGTTGCTCACAGCTGTTCTAGGAACACATTGTGAAATCGCGTATATTTTTGCTTCTGCACATAGCAATGTATTGTGCTTTGCTTTACACACTATTCTACAGTCAAGAGGAGAGAATTCATCAAGTTTAATAAGCAAAAACACTGTATAAGTCGAATTTCAGCATTTTTGTGTGACCGGGAAAACCACAGTCACAAGCCGAGATGCAGTTCCATAGAAACTTGCCATTTTACCGCTGAACCTAAAAATGGGTAGAAAGTACTTTTTCTCCCTTCCTGTTAATGCCACAGACTTCGCCTTTACAGGGCACACGTTTTCTATCTTCCCCGCTTCAGCCCATGAAATATTGAGCTTCAAATGTGTTGTTAACGTGGTGTAAAAAAGTTGCTCACAGCTGTTCTAGGAACACATTGTGAAATCGCGTATATCTTTGCTTCTACACATAGGAATGTATTGTGCTTTGCTTTACACACCATTCTACAGTCAAGAGGAGAGAATTCATCAAGTTTAATTAGCAAAAACACTGTATAAGTCGAATTTCAGCATTTTTGTGTGACCGGGAAAACCACAGTCACAATCCGAGATGCAGTTCCATAGAAACTTGCCATTTTACCGCTGAACCTAAAAATGGGTAGAAAGTACTTTTTCTCCCTTCCTGTTAATGCCACAGACTTCGCCTTTACAGGGCACACGTTTTCTATCTTCCCCGCTTCAGCCCATGAAATATTGAGCTTCAAATGTGTTGTTAACATTGTGTAAAAAAGTTGCTCACAGCTGTTCTAGGAACACATTGTGAAATCGCGTATATCTTTGCTTCTACACATAACAATGTATTGTGCTTTGCTTTACACACTATTCTACAGTCAAGAGGAGAGAATTCATCAAGTTTAATAAGCAAAAACACTGTATAAGTCGATTTTCAGCATTATTGTGTGACCGGGAAAACCACAGTCACAAGCCGAGATGCAGTTCCATAGAAACTTGCCATTTTACCGCTGAACCTAAAAATGGGTAGAAAGTACTTTTTTACCCTTCCTGTTAATGCCACAGACTTCGCCTTTACAGGGCACACGTTTTCTATCTTCCTCGCTTCAGCCCATGAAATATTGAGCTTCAAATGTGTTGTTAACATTGTGTAAAAAAGTTGCTCACAGTTGTTCTAGGAACACATTGTGAAATCGCGTATATCTTTGCTTCAACACATAGGAATGTATTGTGCTTTGCTTTACACACTATTCTACAGTCAAGAGGAGAGAATTCATCAAGTTTAATAAGCAAAAACACTGTATAAGTCGAATTTCAGCATTTTTGTGTGACCGGGAAAACCACAGTCACAAGCCGAGATGCAGTTCCATAGAAACTTGCCATTTTACCGCTGAACCTAAAAATGGGTAGAAAGTACTTTTTCTCCCTTCCTGTTAATGCCACAGACTTCGCCTTTACAGGGCACACGTTTTCTATCTTCCCCGCTTCAGCCCATGAAATATTGAGCTTCAAATGTGTTGTTAACTTTGTGTAAAAAAGTTGCTCACAGCTGTTCTAGGAACACATTGTGAAATCGCGTATATCTTTTCTTCTACACATAGGAATGTATTGTGCTTTGCTTTACACACTATTCTACAGTCAAGAGGAGAGAATTCATCAAGTTTAATAAGCAAAAACACTGTATAAGTCGAATTTCAGCATTTTTGTGTGACCGGGAAAACCACAGTCACAAGCCGAGATGCAGTTCCATAGAAACTTGCCATTTTACCGCTGAACCTAAAAATGGGTAGAAAGTACTTTTTCTCCCTTCCTGTTAATGCCACAGACTTCGCCTTTACAGGGCACACGTTTTCTATCTTCCCCGCTTCAGCCCATGAAATATTGAGCTTCAAATGTGTTGTTAACGTTGTGTAAAAAAGTTGCTCACAGCTGTTCTAGGAACACATTGTGAAATCGCGTATATCTTTGCTTCTACACATAGCAATGTATTGTGCTTTGCTTTACACACTATTCTACAGTCAAGAGGAGAGAATCCATCAAGTTTAATAAGCAAAAACTCTGTATAAGTCGAATTTCAGCATTTTTGTGTGACCGGGAAAACCACAGTCACAAGCCGAGATTCAGTTCCATAGGAACTTGCCATTTTACCGCGGAACCTAAAAATGGGTAGAAAGTACTTTTTCTCCCTTCCTGTTAATGCCACAGACTTCGCCTTTACAGGGCACACGTTTTCTATCTTCCCCGCTTCAGCCCATGAAATATTGAGCTTCAAATGTGTTGTTAACATTGTGTAAAAAAGTTGCTCACAGCTGTTCTAGGAACACATTGTGAAATCGCGTATATGTTTGCTTCTACACATAGCAATGTATTGTGCTTTGCTTTACACACTATTCTACAGTCAAGAGGAGAGAATTCATCAAGTTTAATAAGCAAAAACACTGTATATGTCGAATTTCAGCATTTTTGTGTGACCGGGAAAACCACAGTCACAAGCCGAGATGCAGTTCCATAGAAACTTGCCATTTTTTTGCTGAACCTAAAAATGGGTAGAAGGTACTTTTTCTCCCTTCCTGTTAATGCCACAGACTTCGCCTTTACAGGGCACACGTTTTCTATCTTCCCCGCTTCAGCCCATGAAATATTGAGCTTCAAATGTGTTGTTAACGTTGTGTAAAAAAGTTGCTCACAGCTGTTTTGGGAACACATTGTGAAATCGCGTATATCTTTGCTTCTACACATAGGAATGTATTGTGCTTTGCTTTACACACTATTCTACAGTCAAGAGGAGAGAATTCGTCAAGTTTAATAAGCAAAAACACTGTATAAGTCGAATTTCAGCATTTTTGTGTGACCGGGAAAACCACAGTCACAAGCCGAGATGCAGTTCCATAGAAACTTGCCATTTTACCGCTGAACCTAAAAATGGGTAGAAAGTACTTTTTCTCCCTTCCTGTTAATGCCACAGACTTCGCCTTTACAGGGCACACGTTTTCTATCTTCCCCGCTTCAGCCCATGAAATATTGAGCTTCAAATGTGTTGTTAACGTTGTGTAAAAAAGTTGCTCACAGCTGTTTTGGGAACACATTGTGAAATCGCGTATATCTTTGCTTCTACACATAGGAATGTATTGTGCTTTGCTTTACACACTATTCTACAGTCAAGAGGAGAGAATTCATCAAGTTTAATAAGCAAAAACACTGTATAAGTCGAATTTCAGCATTTTTGTGTGACCGGGAAAACCACAGTCACAAGCCGAGATGCAGTTCCATAGAAACTTGCCATTTTACCGCTGAACCTAAAAATGGGTAGAAAGTACTTTTTCTCCCTTCCTGTTAATGCCACAGACTTCGCCTTTACAGGGCACACGTTTTCTATCTTCCTCGCTTCAGCCCATGAAATATTGAGCTTCAAATGTGTTGTTAACATTGTGTAAAAAAGTTGCTCACAGCTGTTCTAGGAACACATTGTGAAATCGCGTATATCTTTGCTTCAACACATAGGAATGTATTGTGCTTTGCTTTACACACTATTCTACAGTCAAGAGGAGAGAATTCATCAAGTTTAATAAGCAAAAACACTGTATAAGTCGAATTTCAGCATTTTTGTGTGACCGGGAAAACCACAGTCACAAGACGAGATGCAGTTCCATAGAAACTTGCCATTTTACCGCTGAACCTAAAAATGGGTAGAAAGTACTTTTACTCCCTTCCTGTTAATGCCACAGACTTCGCCTTTACAGGGCACACGTTTTCTATCTTCCCCGCTTCAGCCCATGAAATATTGAGCTTCAAATGTGTTGTTAACTTTGTGTAAAAAAGTTGCTCACAGCTGTTCTAGGAACACATTGTGAAATCGCGTATATCTTTTCTTCTACACATAGGAATGTATTGTGCTTTGCTTTACACACTATTCTACAGTCAAGAGGAGAGAATTCATCAAGTTTAATAAGCAAAAACACTGTATAAGTCGAATTTCAGCATTTTTGTGTGACCGGGAAAACCACAGTCACAAGCCGAGATGCAGTTCCATAGAAACTTGCCATTTTACCGCTGAACCTAAAAATGGGTAGAAAGTACTTTTTCTCCCTTCCTGTTAATGCCACAGACTTCGCCTTTACAGGGCACACGTTTTCTATCTTCCCCGCTTCAGCCCATGAAATATTGAGCTTCAAATGTGTTGTTAACGTTGTGTAAAAAAGTTGCTCACAGCTGTTCTAGGAACACATTGTGAAATCGCGTATATCTTTGCTTCTACACATAGCCATGTATTGTGCTTTGCTTTACACACTATTCTACAGTCAAGAGGAGAGAATTCATCAAGTTTAATAAGCAAAAACACTGTATATGTCGAATTTCAGCATTTTTGTGTGACCGGGAAAACAACAGTCACAAGCCGAGATGCAGTTCCATAGAAACTTGCCATTTTACCGCTGAACCTAAAAATGGGTAGAAAGTACTTTTTCTCCCTTCCTGTTAATGCCACAGACTTCGCCTTTACAGGGCACACGTTTTCTATCTTCCCCGCTTCAGCCCATGAAATATTGAGCTTCAAATGTGTTGTTAACGTGGTGTAAAAAAGTTGCTCACAGCTGTTCTAGGAACACATTGTGAAATCGCGTATATCTTTGCTTCTACACATAGCAATGTATTGTGCTTTGCTTTACACACTATTCTACAGTCAAGAGGAGAGAATTCATCAAGTTTAATTAGCAAAAACACTGTATAAGTCGAATTTCAGCATTTTTGTGTGACCGGGAAAACCACAGACACAATCCGAGATGCAGTTCCATAGAAACTTGCCATTTTACCGCTGAACCTAAAAATGGGTAGAAAGTACTTTTTCTCCCTTCCTGTTAATGCCACAGACTTCGCCTTTACAGGGCACACGTTTTCTATCTTCCCCGCTTCAGCCCATGAAATATTGAGCTTCAAATGTGTTGTTAACGTTGTGTAAAAAAGTTGCTCACAGCTGTTTTGGGAACACATTGTGAAATCGCGTATATCTTTGCTTCTACACATAGGAATGTATTGTGCTTTGCTTTACACACTATTCTACAGTCAAGAGGAGAGAATTCATCAAGTTTAATAAGCAAAAACACTGTATAAGTCGAATTTCAGCATTTTTGTGTGACCGGGAAAACCACAGTCACAAGCTGAGATGCAGTTCCATAGAAACTTGCCGTTTTACCGCTGAACCTAAAAATGGGTAGAAAGTACTTTTTCTCCCTTCCTGTTGACCTGTTGAAGTGGCTTGACCTTTATTAGTGAGCCTGGTTACCCCCTCTCGGAACCACAGACTTAGAAATCGCCAGCTCATATACAGTGCATAAAATATATTTATATATATACCCTTATACAGTACACCATTTTAATAAAAAATATCACAAAATTCTTCTAAGTCCCTCGGGAAGAGTGAAAGACGCGCACGTTCATTTTCAGAGCTCCTAGACCTTCCTATAAGAAGTTAGCCAAAAAGTAGCTTCGAAAAACGCTTAGGTTAAGTTTCAGAGTTGCTTCTAATGTACCAAAGCTGGACTTAGACATAATTTCACTCTCACAACATTATGGCTGGTTGGAGACAGTCCGAACCACAAGTACCGGGTCCATGGTTCTGGCCGTATACTGGGGGGACGGGGACGACTCCCATTAACCCCTGACTATACCGGGGATACGCTTATCACAATGCCTTTCTGGTCTGTGCTGAAGCAGGGCATTCTGGCAGCCAAGTGGCTTGACCTTTATTAGTGAGCCTGGTTACCCCCTCTCGGAACCACAGACTTAGAAATCGCCAGCTCATATACAGTGCATAAAATATATTTATATATATACCCTTATACACCATTTAATAAAAAATATCACAAAATTCTTCTAAGTCCCTCGGGAAGAGTGAAAGACGCGCACGTACATTTTCAGAGCTCCTAGACCTTCCTATAAGAAGTTAGCCAAAAAGTAGCTTCGAAAAACGCTTAGGTTAAGTTTCAGAGTTGCTTCTAATGTACCAAAGCTGGACTTAGACATAATTTCACTCTCACAACATTATGGCTGGTTGGAGACAGTCCGAACCACAAGTACCGGGTCCATGGTTCTGGCCTTATACTGGGGGGACGGGGACGACTCCCATTAACCCCTGACTATACCGGGGATACGCTTATCACAATGCCTTTCTGGTCTGTGCTGAAGCAGGGCATTCTGGCAGCCAAGTGGCTTGACCTTTATTAGTGAGCCTGGTTACCCCCTCTCGGAACCACAGACTTAGAAATCGCCAGCTCATATACAGTGCATAAAATATATTTATATATATACCCTTAAACACCATTTAATAAAAAATATCACAAAATTCTTCTAAGTCCCTCGGGAAGAGTGAAAGACGCGCACGTTCATTTTCAGAGCTCCTAGACCTTCCTATAAGAAGTTAGCCAAAAAGTAGCTTCGAAAAACGCTTAGGTTAAGTTTCAGAGTTGCTTCTAATGTACCAAAGCTGGACTTAGACATAATTTCACTCTCACAACATTATGGCTGGTTGGAGACAGTCCGAACCACAAGTACCGGGTCCATGGTTCTGGCCGTATACTGGGGGGACGGGGACGACTCCCATTAACCCCTGACTATACCGGGGATACGCTTATCACAATGCCTTTCTGGTCTGTGCTGAAGCAGGGCATTCTGGCAGCCAAGTGGCTTGACCTTTATTAGTGAGCCTGGTTACCCCCTCTCGGAACCACAGACTTAGAAATCGCCAGCTCATATACAGTGCATAAAATATATTTATATATATACCCTTATACACAATTTAATAAAAAATATCACAAAATTCTTCTAAGTCCCTCGGGAAGAGTGAAAGACGCGCACGTTCATTTTCAGAGCTCCTAGACCTTCCTATAAGAAGTTAGCCAAAAAGTAGCTTCGAAAAACGCTTAGGTTAAGTTTCAGAGTTGCTTCTAATGTACCAAAGCTGGACTTAGACATAATTTCACTCTCACAACATTATGGCTGGTTGGAGAGAGTCCGAACCACAAGTACCGGGTCCATGGTTCTGGCCGTATACTGGGGGGACGGGGACGACTCCCATTAACCCCTGACTATACCGGGGATACGCTTATCACAATGCCTTTCTGGTCTGTGCTGAAGCAGGGCATTCTGGCAGCCAAGTGGCTTGACCTTTATTAGTGAGCCTGGTTACCCCCTCTCGGAACCACAGACTTAGAAATCGCCAGCTCATATACAGTGCATAAAATATATTTATATATATACCCTTAAACACCATTTAATAAAAAATATCACAAAATTCTTCTAAGTCCCTCGGGAAGAGTGAAAGACGCGCACGTTCATTTTCAGAGCTCCTAGACCTTCCTATAAGAAGTTAGCCAAAAAGTAGCTTCGAAAAACGCTTAGGTTAAGTTTCAGAGTTGCTTCTAATGTACCAAAGCTGGACTTAGACATAATTTCACTCTCACAACATTATGGCTGGTTGGAGAGAGTCCGAACCACAAGTACCGGGTCCATGGTTCTGGCCGTATACTGGGGGGACGGGGACGACTCCCATTAACCCCTGACTATACCGGGGATACGCTTATCACAATGCCTTTCTGGTCTGTGCTGAAGCAGGGCATTCTGGCAGCCAAGTGGCTTGACCTTTATTAGTGAGCCTGGTTACCCCCTCTCGGAACCACAGACTTAGAAATCGCCAGCTCATATACAGTGCATAAAATATATTTATATATATACCCTTATACACCATTTTAATAAAAAATATCACAAAATTCTTCTAAGTCCCTCGGGAAGAGTGAAAGACGCGCACGTTCATTTTCAGAGCTCCTAGACCTTCCTATAAGAAGTTAGCCAAAAAGTAGCTTCGAAAAACGCTTAGGTTAAGTTTCAGAGTTGCTTCTAATGTACCAAAGCTGGACTTAGACATAATTTCACTCTCACAACATTATGGCTGGTTGGAGACAGTCCGAACCACAAGTACCGGGTCCATGGTTCTGGCCGTATACTGGGGGGACGGGGACGACTCCCATTAACCCCTGACTATACCGGGGATACGCTTATCACAATGCCTTTCTGGTCTGTGCTGAAGCAGGGCATTCTGGCAGCCAAGTGGCTTGACCTTTATTAGTGAGCCTGGTTACCCCCTCTCGGAACCACAGACTTAGAAATCGCCAGCTCATATACAGTGCATAAAATATATTTATATATATACCCTTATACACAATTTAATAAAAAATATCACAAAATTCTTCTAAGTCCCTCGGGAAGAGTGAAAGACGCGCACGTTCATTTTCAGAGCTCCTAGACCTTCCTATAAGAAGTTAGCCAAAAAGTAGCTTCGAAAAACGCTTAGGTTAAGTTTCAGAGTTGCTTCTAATGTACCAAAGCTGGACTTAGACATAATTTCACTCTCACAACATTATGGCTGGTTGGAGAGAGTCCGAACCACAAGTACCGGGTCCATGGTTCTGGCCGTATACTGGGGGGACGGGGACGACTCCCATTAACCCCTGACTATACCGGGGATACGCTTATCACAATGCCTTTCTGGTCTGTGCTGAAGCAGGGCATTCTGGCAGCCAAGTGGCTTGACCTTTATTAGTGAGCCTGGTTACCCCCTCTCGGAACCACAGACTTAGAAATCGCCAGCTCATATACAGTGCATAAAATATATTTATATATATACCCTTAAACACCATTTAATAAAAAATATCACAAAATTCTTCTAAGTCCCTCGGGAAGAGTGAAAGACGCGCACGTTCATTTTCAGAGCTCCTAGACCTTCCTATAAGAAGTTAGCCAAAAAGTAGCTTCGAAAAACGCTTAGGTTAAGTTTCAGAGTTGCTTCTAATGTACCAAAGCTGGACTTAGACATAATTTCACTCTCACAACATTATGGCTGGTTGGAGAGAGTCCGAACCACAAGTACCGGGTCCATGGTTCTGGCCGTATACTGGGGGGACGGGGACGACTCCCATTAACCCCTGACTATACCGGGGATACGCTTATCACAATGCCTTTCTGGTCTGTGCTGAAGCAGGGCATTCTGGCAGCCAAGTGGCTTGACCTTTATTAGTGAGCCTGGTTACCCCCTCTCGGAACCACAGACTTAGAAATCGCCAGCTCATATACAGTGCATAAAATATATTTATATATATACCCTTATACACCATTTTAATAAAAAATATCACAAAATTCTTCTAAGTCCCTCGGGAAGAGTGAAAGACGCGCACGTTCATTTTCAGAGCTCCTAGACCTTCCTATAAGAAGTTAGCCAAAAAGTAGCTTCGAAAAACGCTTAGGTTAAGTTTCAGAGTTGCTTCTAATGTACCAAAGCTGGACTTAGACATAATTTCACTCTCACAACATTATGGCTGGTTGGAGACAGTCCGAACCACAAGTACCGGGTCCATGGTTCTGGCCGTATACTGGGGGGACGGGGACGACTCCCATTAACCCCTGACTATACCGGGGATACGCTTATCACAATGCCTTTCTGGTCTGTGCTGAAGCAGGGCATTCTGGCAGCCAAGTGGCTTGACCTTTATTAGTGAGCCTGGTTACCCCCTCTCGGAACCACAGACTTAGAAATCGCCAGCTCATATACAGTGCATAAAATATATTTATATATATACCCTTATACACAATTTAATAAAAAATATCACAAAATTCTTCTAAGTCCCTCGGGAAGAGTGAAAGACGCGCACGTTCATTTTCAGAGCTCCTAGACCTTCCTATAAGAAGTTAGCCAAAAAGTAGCTTCGAAAAACGCTTAGGTTAAGTTTCAGAGTTGCTTCTAATGTACCAAAGCTGGACTTAGACATAATTTCACTCTCACAACATTATGGCTGGTTGGAGACAGTCCGAACCACAAGTACCGGGTCCATGGTTCTGGCCGTATACTGGGGGGACGGGGACGACTCCCATTAACCCCTGACTATACCGGGGATACGCTTATCACAATGCCTTTCTGGTCTGTGCTGAAGCAGGGCATTCTGGCAGCCAAGTGGCTTGACCTTTATTAGTGAGCCTGGTTACCCCCTCTCGGAACCACAGACTTAGAAATCGCCAGCTCATATACAGTGCATAAAATATATTTATATATATACCCTTATACACAATTTAATAAAAAATATCACAAAATTCTTCTAAGTCCCTCGGGAAGAGTGAAAGACGCGCACGTTCATTTTCAGAGCTCCTAGACCTTCCTATAAGAAGTTAGCCAAAAAGTAGCTTCGAAAAACGCTTAGGTTAAGTTTCAGAGTTGCTTCTAATGTACCAAAGCTGGACTTAGACATAATTTCACTCTCACAACATTATGGCTGGTTGGAGAGAGTCCGAACCACAAGTACCGGGTCCATGGTTCTGGCCGTATACTGGGGGGACGGGGACGACTCCCATTAACCCCTGACTATACCGGGGATACGCTTATCACAATGCCTTTCTGGTCTGTGCTGAAGCAGGGCATTCTGGCAGCCAAGTGGCTTGACCTTTATTAGTGAGCCTGGTTACCCCCTCTCGGAACCACAGACTTAGAAATCGCCAGCTCATATACAGTGCATAAAATATATTTATATATATACCCTTATACACCATTTTAATAAAAAATATCACAAAATTCTTCTAAGTCCCTCGGGAAGAGTGAAAGACGCGCACGTTCATTTTCAGAGCTCCTAGACCTTCCTATAAGAAGTTAGCCAAAAAGTAGCTTCGAAAAACGCTTAGGTTAAGTTTCAGAGTTGCTTCTAATGTACCAAAGCTGGACTTAGACATAATTTCACTCTCACAACATTATGGCTGGTTGGAGACAGTCCGAACCACAAGTACCGGGTCCATGGTTCTGGCCGTATACTGGGGGGACGGGGACGACTCCCATTAACCCCTGACTATACCGGGGATACGCTTATCACAATGCCTTTCTGGTCTGTGCTGAAGCAGGGCATTCTGGCAGCCAAGTGGCTTGACCTTTATTAGTGAGCCTGGTTACCCCCTCTCGGAACCACAGACTTAGAAATCGCCAGCTCATATACAGTGCATAAAATATATTTATATATATACCCTTATACACCATTTTAATAAAAAATATCACAAAATTCTTCTAAGTCCCTCGGGAAGAGTGAAAGACGCGCAAGTTCATTTTCAGAGCTCCTAGACCTTCCTATAAGAAGTTAGCCAAAAAGTAGCTTCGAAAAACGCTTAGGTTAAGTTTCAGAGTTGCTTCTAATGTACCAAAGCTGGACTTAGACATAATTTCACTCTCACAACATTATGGCTGGTTGGAGACAGTCCGAACCACAAGTACCGGGTCCATGGTTCTGGCCGTATACTGGGGGGGCGGGGACGACTCCCATTAACCCCTGACTATACCGGGGATACGCTTATCACAATGCCTTTCTGGTCTGTGCTGAAGCACGGCATTCTGGCAGCCAAGTGGCTTGACCTTTATTAGTGAGCCTGGTTACCCCCTCTCGGAACCACAGACTTAGAAATCGCCAGCTCATATACAGTGCATAAAATATATTTATATATATACCCTTATACACCATTTAATAAAAAATATCACAAAATTCTTCTAAGTCCCTCGGGAAGAGTGAAAGACGCGCAAGTTCATTTTCAGAGCTCCTAGACCTTCCTATAAGAAGTTAGCCAAAAAGTAGCTTCGAAAAACGCTTAGGTTAAGTTTCAGAGTTGCTTCTAATGTACCAAAGCTGGACTTAGACATAATTTCACTCTCACAACATTATGGCTGGTTGGAGACAGTCCGAACCACAAGTACCGGGTCCATGGTTCTGGCCGTATACTGGGGGGACGGGGACGACTCCCATTAACCCCTGACTATACCGGGGATACGCTTATCACAATGCCTTTCTGGTCTGTGCTGAAGCAGGGCATTCTGGCAGCCAAGTGGCTTGACCTTTATTAGTGAGCCTGGTTACCCCCTCTCGGAACCACAGACTTAGAAATCGCCAGCTCATATACAGTGCATAAAATATATTTATATATATACCCTTATACACAATTTAATAAAAAATATCACAAAATTCTTCTAAGTCCCTCGGGAAGAGTGAAAGACGCGCACGTTCATTTTCAGAGCTCCTAGACCTTCCTATAAGAAGTTAGCCAAAAAGTAGCTTCGAAAAACGCTTAGGTTAAGTTTCAGAGTTGCTTCTAATGTACCAAAGCTGGACTTAGACATAATTTCACTCTCACAACATTATGGCTGGTTGGAGACAGTCCGAACCACAAGTACCGGGTCCATGGTTCTGGCCGTATACTGGGGGGACGGGGACGACTCCCATTAACCCCTGACTATACCGGGGATACGCTTATCACAATGCCTTTCTGGTCTGTGCTGAAGCAGGGCATTCTGGCAGCCAAGTGGCTTGACCTTTATTAGTGAGCCTGGTTACCCCCTCTCGGAACCACAGACTTAGAAATCGCCAGCTCATATACAGTGCATAAAATATATTTATATATATACCCTTATACACAATTTAATAAAAAATATCACAAAATTCTTCTAAGTCCCTCGGGAAGAGTGAAAGACGCGCACGTTCATTTTCAGAGCTCCTAGACCTTCCTATAAGAAGTTAGCCAAAAAGTAGCTTCGAAAAACGCTTAGGTTAAGTTTCAGAGTTGCTTCTAATGTACCAAAGCTGGACTTAGACATAATTTCACTCTCACAACATTATGGCTGGTTGGAGAGAGTCCGAACCACAAGTACCGGGTCCATGGTTCTGGCCGTATACTGGGGGGACGGGGACGACTCCCATTAACCCCTGACTATACCGGGGATACGCTTATCACAATGCCTTTCTGGTCTGTGCTGAAGCAGGGCATTCTGGCAGCCAAGTGGCTTGACCTTTATTAGTGAGCCTGGTTACCCCCTCTCGGAACCACAGACTTAGAAATCGCCAGCTCATATACAGTGCATAAAATATATTTATATATATACCCTTATACACCATTTTAATAAAAAATATCACAAAATTCTTCTAAGTCCCTCGGGAAGAGTGAAAGACGCGCACGTTCATTTTCAGAGCTCCTAGACCTTCCTATAAGAAGTTAGCCAAAAAGTAGCTTCGAAAAACGCTTAGGTTAAGTTTCAGAGTTGCTTCTAATGTACCAAAGCTGGACTTAGACATAATTTCACTCTCACAACATTATGGCTGGTTGGAGACAGTCCGAACCACAAGTACCGGGTCCATGGTTCTGGCCGTATACTGGGGGGACGGGGACGACTCCCATTAACCCCTGACTATACCGGGGATACGCTTATCACAATGCCTTTCTGGTCTGTGCTGAAGCAGGGCATTCTGGCAGCCAAGTGGCTTGACCTTTATTAGTGAGCCTGGTTACCCCCTCTCGGAACCACAGACTTAGAAATCGCCAGCTCATATACAGTGCATAAAATATATTTATATATATACCCTTATACACCATTTTAATAAAAAATATCACAAAATTCTTCTAAGTCCCTCGGGAAGAGTGAAAGACGCGCAAGTTCATTTTCAGAGCTCCTAGACCTTCCTATAAGAAGTTAGCCAAAAAGTAGCTTCGAAAAACGCTTAGGTTAAGTTTCAGAGTTGCTTCTAATGTACCAAAGCTGGACTTAGACATAATTTCACTCTCACAACATTATGGCTGGTTGGAGACAGTCCGAACCACAAGTACCGGGTCCATGGTTCTGGCCGTATACTGGGGGGACGGGGACGACTCCCATTAACCCCTGACTATACCGGGGATACGCTTATCACAATGCCTTTCTGGTCTGTGCTGAAGCAGGGCATTCTGGCAGCCAAGTGGCTTGACCTTTATTAGTGAGCCTGGTTACCCCCTCTCGGAACCACAGACTTAGAAATCGCCAGCTCATATACAGTGCATAAAATATATTTATATATATACCCTTATACACAATTTAATAAAAAATATCACAAAATTCTTCTAAGTCCCTCGGGAAGAGTGAAAGACGCGCACGTTCATTTTCAGAGCTCCTAGACCTTCCTATAAGAAGTTAGCCAAAAAGTAGCTTCGAAAAACGCTTAGGTTAAGTTTCAGAGTTGCTTCTAATGTACCAAAGCTGGACTTAGACATAATTTCACTCTCACAACATTATGGCTGGTTGGAGACAGTCCGAACCACAAGTACCGGGTCCATGGTTCTGGCCGTATACTGGGGGGACGGGGACGACTCCCATTAACCCCTGACTATACCGGGGATACGCTTATCACAATGCCTTTCTGGTCTGTGCTGAAGCAGGGCATTCTGGCAGCCAAGTGGCTTGACCTTTATTAGTGAGCCTGGTTACCCCCTCTCGGAACCACAGACTTAGAAATCGCCAGCTCATATACAGTGCATAAAATATATTTATATATATACCCTTATACACAATTTAATAAAAAATATCACAAAATTCTTCTAAGTCCCTCGGGAAGAGTGAAAGACGCGCACGTTCATTTTCAGAGCTCCTAGACCTTCCTATAAGAAGTTAGCCAAAAAGTAGCTTCGAAAAACGCTTAGGTTAAGTTTCAGAGTTGCTTCTAATGTACCAAAGCTGGACTTAGACATAATTTCACTCTCACAACATTATGGCTGGTTGGAGAGAGTCCGAACCACAAGTACCGGGTCCATGGTTCTGGCCGTATACTGGGGGGACGGGGACGACTCCCATTAACCCCTGACTATACCGGGGATACGCTTATCACAATGCCTTTCTGGTCTGTGCTGAAGCAGGGCATTCTGGCAGCCAAGTGGCTTGACCTTTATTAGTGAGCCTGGTTACCCCCTCTCGGAACCACAGACTTAGAAATCGCCAGCTCATATACAGTGCATAAAATATATTTATATATATACCCTTATACACCATTTTAATAAAAAATATCACAAAATTCTTCTAAGTCCCTCGGGAAGAGTGAAAGACGCGCACGTTCATTTTCAGAGCTCCTAGACCTTCCTATAAGAAGTTAGCCAAAAAGTAGCTTCGAAAAACGCTTAGGTTAAGTTTCAGAGTTGCTTCTAATGTACCAAAGCTGGACTTAGACATAATTTCACTCTCACAACATTATGGCTGGTTGGAGACAGTCCGAACCACAAGTACCGGGTCCATGGTTCTGGCCGTATACTGGGGGGACGGGGACGACTCCCATTAACCCCTGACTATACCGGGGATACGCTTATCACAATGCCTTTCTGGTCTGTGCTGAAGCAGGGCATTCTGGCAGCCAAGTGGCTTGACCTTTATTAGTGAGCCTGGTTACCCCCTCTCGGAACCACAGACTTAGAAATCGCCAGCTCATATACAGTGCATAAAATATATTTATATATATACCCTTATACACCATTTTAATAAAAAATATCACAAAATTCTTCTAAGTCCCTCGGGAAGAGTGAAAGACGCGCAAGTTCATTTTCAGAGCTCCTAGACCTTCCTATAAGAAGTTAGCCAAAAAGTAGCTTCGAAAAACGCTTAGGTTAAGTTTCAGAGTTGCTTCTAATGTACCAAAGCTGGACTTAGACATAATTTCACTCTCACAACATTATGGCTGGTTGGAGACAGTCCGAACCACAAGTACCGGGTCCATGGTTCTGGCCGTATACTGGGGGGGCGGGGACGACTCCCATTAACCCCTGACTATACCGGGGATACGCTTATCACAATGCCTTTCTGGTCTGTGCTGAAGCACGGCATTCTGGCAGCCAAGTGGCTTGACCTTTATTAGTGAGCCTGGTTACCCCCTCTCGGAACCACAGACTTAGAAATCGCCAGCTCATATACAGTGCATAAAATATATTTATATATATACCCTTATACACCATTTAATAAAAAATATCACAAAATTCTTCTAAGTCCCTCGGGAAGAGTGAAAGACGCGCAAGTTCATTTTCAGAGCTCCTAGACCTTCCTATAAGAAGTTAGCCAAAAAGTAGCTTCGAAAAACGCTTAGGTTAAGTTTCAGAGTTGCTTCTAATGTACCAAAGCTGGACTTAGACATAATTTCACTCTCACAACATTATGGCTGGTTGGAGACAGTCCGAACCACAAGTACCGGGTCCATGGTTCTGGCCGTATACTGGGGGGACGGGGACGACTCCCATTAACCCCTGACTATACCGGGGATACGCTTATCACAATGCCTTTCTGGTCTGTGCTGAAGCAGGGCATTCTGGCAGCCAAGTGGCTTGACCTTTATTAGTGAGCCTGGTTACCCCCTCTCGGAACCACAGACTTAGAAATCGCCAGCTCATATACAGTGCATAAAATATATTTATATATATACCCTTATACACCATTTAATAAAAAATATCACAAAATTCTTCTAAGTCCCTCGGGAAGAGTGAAAGACGCGCACGTTGATTTTCAGAGCTCCTAGACCTTCCTATAAGAAGTTAGCCAAAAAGTAGCTTCGAAAAACGCTTAGGTTTAGTTTCAGAGTTGCTTCTAATGTACCAAAGCTGGACTTAGACATAATTTCACTCTCACAACATTATGGCTGGTTGGAGACAGTCCGAACCACAAGTACCGGGTCCATGGTTCTGGCCGTATACTGGGGGGACGGGGACGACTCCCATTAACCCCTGACTATACCGGGGATACGCTTATCACAATGCCTTTCTGGTCTGTGCTGAAGCAGGGCATTCTGGCAGCCAAGTGGCTTGACCTTTATTAGTGAGCCTGGTTACCCCCTCTCGGAACCACAGACTTAGAAATCGCCAGTTCATATACAGTGCATAAAATATATTTATATATATACCCTTATACACCATTTTAATAAAAAATATCACAAAATTCTTCTAAGTCCCTCGGGAAGAGTGAAAGGCGCGCACGTTCATTTTCAGAGCTCCTAGACCTTCCTATAAGAAGTTAGCCAAAAAGTAGCTTCGAAAAACGCTTAGGTTAAGTTTCAGAGTTGCTTCTAATGTACCAAAGCTGGACTTAGACATAATTTCACTCTCACAACATTATGGCTGGTTGGAGAGAGTCCGAACCACAAGTACCGGGTCCATGGTTCTGGCCGTATACTGGGGGGACGGGGACGACTCCCATTAACCCCTGACTATACCGGGGATACGCTTATCACAATGCCTTTCTGGTCTGTGCTGAAGCAGGGCATTCTGGCAGCCAAGTGGCTTGACCTTTATTAGTGAGCCTGGTTACCCCCTCTCGGAACCACAGACTTAGAAATCGCCAGCTCATATACAGTGCATAAAATATATTTATATATATACCCTTATACACCATTTAATAAAAAATATCACAAAATTCTTCTAAGTCCCTCGGGAAGAGTGAAAGACGCGCACGTTCATTTTCAGAGCTCCTAGACCTTCCTATAAGAAGTTAGCCAAAAAGTAGCTTCGAAAAACGCTTAGGTTAAGTTTCACAGTTGCTTCTAATGTACCAAAGCTGGACTTAGACATAATTTCACTCTCACAACATTATGGCTTGTTGGAGACAGTCCGAACCACAAGTACCGGGTCCATGGTTCTGGCCGTATACTGGGGGGGACGGGGACGACTCCCATTAACCCCTGACTATACCGGGGATACGCTAATCACAATGCCTTTCTGGTCTGTGCTGAAGCACGGCATTCTGGCAGCCAAGTGGCTTGACCTTTATTAGTGAGCCTGGTTACCCCCTCTCGGAACCACAGACTTAGAAATCGCCAGCTCATATACAGTGCATAAAATATATTTATATATATACCCTTATACACCATTTAATAAAAAATATCACAAAATTCTTCTAAGTCACTCGGGAAGAGTGAAAGACGCGCACGTTCATTTTCAGAGCTCCTAGACCTTCCTATAAGAAGTTAGCCAAAAAGTAGTTTCGAAAAACGCTTAGGTTAAGTTTCAGAGTTGCTTCTAATGTACCAAAGCTGGACTTAGACATAATTTCACTCTCACAACATTATGGCTGGTTGGAGAGAGTCCGAACCACAAGTACCGGGTCCATGGTTCTGGCCGTATACTGGGGGGACGGGGACGACTCCCATTAACCCCTGACTATACCGGGGATACGCTTATCACAATGCCTTTCTGGTCTGTGCTGAAGCAGGGCATTCTGGCAGCCAAGTGGCTTGACCTTTATTAGTGAGCCTGGTTACCCCCTCTCGGAACCACAGACTTAGAAATCGCCAGCTCATATACAGTGCATAAAATATATTTATATATATACCCTTATACACCATTTTAATAAAAAATATCACAAAATTCTTCTAAGTCCCTCGGGAAGAGTGAAAGACGCGCACGTTCATTTTCAGAGCTCCTAGACCTTCCTATAAGAAGTTAGCCAAAAAGTAGCTTCGAAAAACGCTTAGGTTAAGTTTCAGAGTTGCTTCTAATGTACCAAAGCTGGACTTAGACATAATTTCACTCTCACAACATTATGGCTGGTTGGAGACAGTCCGAACCACAAGTACCGGGTCCATGGTTCTGGCCGTATACTGGGGGGACGGGGACGACTCCCATTAACCCCTGACTATACCGGGGATACGCTTATCACAATGCCTTTCTGGTCTGTGCTGAAGCAGGGCATTCTGGCAGCCAAGTGGCTTGACCTTTATTAGTGAGCCTGGTTACCCCCTCTCGGAACCACAGACTTAGAAATCGCCAGCTCATATACAGTGCATAAAATATATTTATATATATACCCTTATACACAATTTAATAAAAAATATCACAAAATTCTTCTAAGTCCCTCGGGAAGAGTGAAAGACGCGCACGTTCATTTTCAGAGCTCCTAGACCTTCCTATAAGAAGTTAGCCAAAAAGTAGCTTCGAAAAACGCTTAGGTTAAGTTTCAGAGTTGCTTCTAATGTACCAAAGCTGGACTTAGACATAATTTCACTCTCACAACATTATGGCTGGTTGGAGAGAGTCCGAACCACAAGTACCGGGTCCATGGTTCTGGCCGTATACTGGGGGGACGGGGACGACTCCCATTAACCCCTGACTATACCGGGGATACGCTTATCACAATGCCTTTCTGGTCTGTGCTGAAGCAGGGCATTCTGGCAGCCAAGTGGCTTGACCTTTATTAGTGAGCCTGGTTACCCCCTCTCGGAACCACAGACTTAGAAATCGCCAGCTCATATACAGTGCATAAAATATATTTATATATATACCCTTATACACCATTTTAATAAAAAATATCACAAAATTCTTCTAAGTCCCTCGGGAAGAGTGAAAGACGCGCACGTTCATTTTCAGAGCTCCTAGACCTTCCTATAAGAAGTTAGCCAAAAAGTAGCTTCGAAAAACGCTTAGGTTAAGTTTCAGAGTTGCTTCTAATGTACCAAAGCTGGACTTAGACATAATTTCACTCTCACAACATTATGGCTGGTTGGAGACAGTCCGAACCACAAGTACCGGGTCCATGGTTCTGGCCGTATACTGGGGGGACGGGGACGACTCCCATTAACCCCTGACTATACCGGGGATACGCTTATCACAATGCCTTTCTGGTCTGTGCTGAAGCAGGGCATTCTGGCAGCCAAGTGGCTTGACCTTTATTAGTGAGCCTGGTTACCCCCTCTCGGAACCACAGACTTAGAAATCGCCAGCTCATATACAGTGCATAAAATATATTTATATATATACCCTTATACACCATTTTAATAAAAAATATCACAAAATTCTTCTAAGTCCCTCGGGAAGAGTGAAAGACGCGCACGTTCATTTTCAGAGCTCCTAGACCTTCCTATAAGAAGTTAGCCAAAAAGTAGCTTCGAAAAACGCTTAGGTTAAGTTTCAGAGTTGCTTCTAATGTACCAAAGCTGGACTTAGACATAATTTCACTCTCACAACATTATGGCTTGTTGGAGACAGTCCGAACCACAAGTACCGGGTCCATGGTTCTGGCCGTATACTGGGGGGGACGGGGACGACTCCCATTAACCCCTGACTATACCGGGGATACGCTAATCACAATGCCTTTCTGGTCTGTGCTGAAGCAGGGCATTCTGGCAGCCAAGTGGCTTGACCTTTATTAGTGAGCCTGGTTACCCCCTCTCGGAACCACAGACTTAGAAATCGCCAGCTCATATACAGTGCATAAAATATATTTATATATATACCCTTATACACCATTTAATAAAAAATATCACAAAATTCTTCTAAGTCACTCGGGAAGAGTGAAAGACGCGCACGTTCATTTTCAGAGCTCCTAGACCTTCCTATAAGAAGTTAGCCAAAAAGTCGTTTCGAAAAACGCTTAGGTTAAGTTTCAGAGTTGCTTCTAATGTACCAAAGCTGGACTTAGACATAATTTCACTCTCACAACATTATGGCTGGTTGGAGACAGTCCGAACCACAAGTACCGGGTCCATGGTTCTGGCCGTATACTGGGGGGACGGGGACGACTCCCATTAACCCCTGACTATACCGGGGATACGCTTATCACAATGCCTTTCTGGTCTGTGCTGAAGCAGGGCATTCTGGCAGCCAAGTGGCTTGACCTTTATTAGTGAGCCTGGTTACCCCCTCTCGGAACCACAGACTTAGAAATCGCCAGCTCATATACAGTGCATAAAATATATTTATATATATACCCTTATACACCATTTAATAAAAAATATCACAAAATTCTTCTAAGTCCCTCGGGAAGAGTGAAAGACGCGCACGTTCATTTTCAGAGCTCCTAGACCTTCCTATAAGAAGTTAGCCAAAAAGTAGCTTCGAAAAACGCTTAGGTTAAGTTTCAGAGTTGCTTCTAATGTACCAAAGCTGGACTTAGACATAATTTCACTCTCACAACATTATGGCTGGTTGGAGACAGTCCGAACCACAAGTACCGGGTCCATGGTTCTGGCCGTATACTGGGGGGACGGGGACGACTCCCATTAACCCCTGACTATACCGGGGATACGCTTATCACAATGCCTTTCTGGTCTGTGCTGAAGCAGGGCATTCTGGCAGCCAAGTGGCTTGACCTTTATTAGTGAGCCTGGTTACCCCCTCTCGGAACCACAGACTTAGAAATCGCCAGCTCATATACAGTGCATAAAATATATTTATATATATACCCTTATACACCATTTAATAAAAAATATCACAAAATTCTTCTAAGTCCCTCGGGAAGAGTGAAAGACGCGCACGTTCATTTTCAGAGCTCCTAGACCTTCCTATAAGAAGTTAGCCAAAAAGTAGCTTCGAAAAACGCTTAGGTTAAGTTTCAGAGTTGCTTCTAATGTACCAAAGCTGGACTTAGACATAATTTCACTCTCACAACATTATGGCTGGTTGGAGACAGTCCGAACCACAAGTACCGGGTCCATGGTTCTGGCCGTATACTGGGGGGACGGGGACGACTCCCATTAACCCCTGACTATACCGGGGATACGCTTATCACAATGCCTTTCTGGTCTGTGCTGAAGCAGGGCATTCTGGCAGCCAAGTGGCTTGACCTTTATTAGTGAGCCTGGTTACCCCCTCTCGGAACCACAGACTTAGAAATCGCCAGCTCATATACAGTGCATAAAATATATTTATATATATACCCTTATACACCATTTTAATAAAAAATATCACAAAATTCTTCTAAGTCCCTCGGGAAGAGTGAAAGACGCGCACGTTCATTTTCAGAGCTCCTAGACCTTCCTATAAGAAGTTAGCCAAAAAGTAGCTTCGAAAAACGCTTAGGTTAAGTTTCAGAGTTGCTTCTAATGTACCAAAGCTGGACTTAGACATAATTTCACTCTCACAACATTATGGCTTGTTGGAGACAGTCCGAACCACAAGTACCGGGTCCATGGTTCTGGCCGTATACTGGGGGGGACGGGGACGACTCCCATTAACCCCTGACTATACCGGGGATACGCTAATCACAATGCCTTTCTGGTCTGTGCTGAAGCAGGGCATTCTGGCAGCCAAGTGGCTTGACCTTTATTAGTGAGCCTGGTTACCCCCTCTCGGAACCACAGACTTAGAAATCGCCAGCTCATATACAGTGCATAAAATATATTTATATATATACCCTTATACACCATTTAATAAAAAATATCACAAAATTCTTCTAAGTCACTCGGGAAGAGTGAAAGACGCGCACGTTCATTTTCAGAGCTCCTAGACCTTCCTATAAGAAGTTAGCCAAAAAGTCGTTTCGAAAAACGCTTAGGTTAAGTTTCAGAGTTGCTTCTAATGTACCAAAGCTGGACTTAGACATAATTTCACTCTCACAACATTATGGCTGGTTGGAGACAGTCCGAACCACAAGTACCGGGTCCATGGTTCTGGCCGTATACTGGGGGGACGGGGACGACTCCCATTAACCCCTGACTATACCGGGGATACGCTTATCACAATGCCTTTCTGGTCTGTGCTGAAGCAGGGCATTCTGGCAGCCAAGTGGCTTGACCTTTATTAGTGAGCCTGGTTACCCCCTCTCGGAACCACAGACTTAGAAATCGCCAGCTCATATACAGTGCATAAAATATATTTATATATATACCCTTATACACCATTTAATAAAAAATATCACAAAATTCTTCTAAGTCCCTCGGGAAGAGTGAAAGACGCGCACGTTCATTTTCAGAGCTCCTAGACCTTCCTATAAGAAGTTAGCCAAAAAGTAGCTTCGAAAAACGCTTAGGTTAAGTTTCAGAGTTGCTTCTAATGTACCAAAGCTGGACTTAGACATAATTTCACTCTCACAACATTATGGCTGGTTGGAGACAGTCCGAACCACAAGTACCGGGTCCATGGTTCTGGCCGTATACTGGGGGGACGGGGACGACTCCCATTAACCCCTGACTATACCGGGGATACGCTTATCACAATGCCTTTCTGGTCTGTGCTGAAGCAGGGCATTCTGGCAGCCAAGTGGCTTGACCTTTATTAGTGAGCCTGGTTACCCCCTCTCGGAACCACAGACTTAGAAATCGCCAGCTCATATACAGTGCATAAAATATATTTATATATATACCCTTATACACCATTTAATAAAAAATATCACAAAATTCTTCTAAGTCCCTCGGGAAGAGTGAAAGACGCGCACGTTCATTTTCAGAGCTCCTAGACCTTCCTATAAGAAGTTAGCCAATAAGTAGCTTCGAAAAACGCTTAGGTTAAGTTTCAGAGTTGCTTCTAATGTACCAAAGCTGGACTTAGACATAATTTCACTCTCACAACATTATGGCTGGTTGGAGAGAGTCCGAACCACAAGTACCGGGTCCATGGTTCTGGCCGTATACTGGGGGGACGGGGACGACTCCCATTAACCCCTGACTATACCGGGGATACGCTTATCACAATGCCTTTCTGGTCTGTGCTGAAGCAGGGCATTCTGGCAGCCAAGTGGCTTGACCTTTATTAGTGAGCCTGGTTACCCCCTCTCGGAACCACAGACTTAGAAATCGCCAGCTCATATACAGTGCATAAAATATATTTATATATATACCCTTATACACCATTTTAATAAAAAATATCACAAAATTCTTCTAAGTCCCTCGGGAAGAGTGAAAGACGCGCACGTTCATTTTCAGAGCTCCTAGACCTTCCTATAAGAAGTTAGCCAAAAAGTAGCTTCGAAAAACGCTTAGGTTAAGTTTCAGAGTTGCTTCTAATGTACCAAAGCTGGACTTAGACATAATTTCACTCTCACAACATTATGGCTGGTTGGAGACAGTCCGAACCACAAGTACCGGGTCCATGGTTCTGGCCGTATACTGGGGGGACGGGGACGACTCCCATTAACCCCTGACTATACCGGGGATACGCTTATCACAATGCCTTTCTGGTCTGTGCTGAAGCAGGGCATTCTGGCAGCCAAGTGGCTTGACCTTTATTAGTGAGCCTGGTTACCCCCTCTCGGAACCACAGACTTAGAAATCGCCAGCTCATATACAGTGCATAAAATATATTTATATATATACCCTTATACACCATTTAATAAAAAATATCACAAAATTCTTCTAAGTCCCTCGGGAAGAGTGAAAGACGCGCACGTTCATTTTCAGAGCTCCTAGACCTTCCTATAAGAAGTTAGCCAATAAGTAGCTTCGAAAAACGCTTAGGTTAAGTTTCAGAGTTGCTTCTAATGTACCAAAGCTGGACTTAGACATAATTTCACTCTCACAACATTATGGCTGGTTGGAGAGAGTCCGAACCACAAGTACCGGGTCCATGGTTCTGGCCGTATACTGGGGGGACGGGGACGACTCCCATTAACCCCTGACTATACCGGGGATACGCTTATCACAATGCCTTTCTGGTCTGTGCTGAAGCAGGGCATTCTGGCAGCCAAGTGGCTTGACCTTTATTAGTGAGCCTGGTTACCCCCTCTCGGAACCACAGACTTAGAAATCGCCAGCTCATATACAGTGCATAAAATATATTTATATATATACCCTTATACACCATTTTAATAAAAAATATCACAAAATTCTTCTAAGTCCCTCGGGAAGAGTGAAAGACGCGCACGTTCATTTTCAGAGCTCCTAGACCTTCCTATAAGAAGTTAGCCAAAAAGTAGCTTCGAAAAACGCTTAGGTTAAGTTTCAGAGTTGCTTCTAATGTACCAAAGCTGGACTTAGACATAATTTCACTCTCACAACATTATGGCTGGTTGGAGACAGTCCGAACCACAAGTACCGGGTCCATGGTTCTGGCCGTATACTGGGGGGACGGGGACGACTCCCATTAACCCCTGACTATACCGGGGATACGCTTATCACAATGCCTTTCTGGTCTGTGCTGAAGCAGGGCATTCTGGCAGCCAAGTGGCTTGACCTTTATTAGTGAGCCTGGTTACCCCCTCTCGGAACCACAGACTTAGAAATCGCCAGCTCATATACAGTGCATAAAATATATTTATATATATACCCTTATACACCATTTTAATAAAAAATATCACAAAATTCTTCTAAGTCCCTCGGGAAGAGTGAAAGACGCGCAAGTTCATTTTCAGAGCTCCTAGACCTTCCTATAAGAAGTTAGCCAAAAAGTAGCTTCGAAAAACGCTTAGGTTAAGTTTCAGAGTTGCTTCTAATGTACCAAAGCTGGACTTAGACATAATTTCACTCTCACAACATTATGGCTGGTTGGAGACAGTCCGAACCACAAGTACCGGGTCCATGGTTCTGGCCGTATACTGGGGGGGCGGGGACGACTCCCATTAACCCCTGACTATACCGGGGATACGCTTATCACAATGCCTTTCTGGTCTGTGCTGAAGCACGGCATTCTGGCAGCCAAGTGGCTTGACCTTTATTAGTGAGCCTGGTTACCCCCTCTCGGAACCACAGACTTAGAAATCGCCAGCTCATATACAGTGCATAAAATATATTTATATATATACCCTTATACACCATTTAATAAAAAATATCACAAAATTCTTCTAAGTCCCTCGGGAAGAGTGAAAGACGCGCAAGTTCATTTTCAGAGCTCCTAGACCTTCCTATAAGAAGTTAGCCAAAAAGTAGCTTCGAAAAACGCTTAGGTTAAGTTTCAGAGTTGCTTCTAATGTACCAAAGCTGGACTTAGACATAATTTCACTCTCACAACATTATGGCTGGTTGGAGACAGTCCGAACCACAAGTACCGGGTCCATGGTTCTGGCCGTATACTGGGGGGACGGGGACGACTCCCATTAACCCCTGACTATACCGGGGATACGCTTATCACAATGCCTTTCTGGTCTGTGCTGAAGCAGGGCATTCTGGCAGCCAAGTGGCTTGACCTTTATTAGTGAGCCTGGTTACCCCCTCTCGGAACCACAGACTTAGAAATCGCCAGCTCATATACAGTGCATAAAATATATTTATATATATACCCTTATACACCATTTAATAAAAAATATCACAAAATTCTTCTAAGTCCCTCGGGAAGAGTGAAAGACGCGCACGTTGATTTTCAGAGCTCCTAGACCTTCCTATAAGAAGTTAGCCAAAAAGTAGCTTCGAAAAACGCTTAGGTTTAGTTTCAGAGTTGCTTCTAATGTACCAAAGCTGGACTTAGACATAATTTCACTCTCACAACATTATGGCTGGTTGGAGACAGTCCGAACCACAAGTACCGGGTCCATGGTTCTGGCCGTATACTGGGGGGACGGGGACGACTCCCATTAACCCCTGACTATACCGGGGATACGCTTATCACAATGCCTTTCTGGTCTGTGCTGAAGCAGGGCATTCTGGCAGCCAAGTGGCTTGACCTTTATTAGTGAGCCTGGTTACCCCCTCTCGGAACCACAGACTTAGAAATCGCCAGCTCATATACAGTGCATAAAATATATTTATATATATACCCTTATACACCATTTTAATAAAAAATATCACAAAATTCTTCTAAGTCCCTCGGGAAGAGTGAAAGGCGCGCACGTTCATTTTCAGAGCTCCTAGACCTTCCTATAAGAAGTTAGCCAAAAAGTAGCTTCGAAAAACGCTTAGGTTAAGTTTCAGAGTTGCTTCTAATGTACCAAAGCTGGACTTAGACATAATTTCACTCTCACAACATTATGGCTGGTTGGAGACAGTCCGAACCACAAGTACCGGGTCCATGGTTCTGGCCGTATACTGGGGGGACGGGGACGACTCCCATTAACCCCTGACTATACCGGGGATACGCTTATCACAATGCCTTTCTGGTCTGTGCTGAAGCAGGGCATTCTGGCAGCCAAGTGGCTTGACCTTTATTAGTGAGCCTGGTTACCCCCTCTCGGAACCACAGACTTAGAAATCGCCAGCTCATATACAGTGCATAAAATATATTTATATATATACCCTTATACACCATTTAATAAAAAATATCACAAAATTCTTCTAAGTCCCTCGGGAAGAGTGAAAGACGCGCACGTTCATTTTCAGAGCTCCTAGACCTTCCTATAAGAAGTTAGCCAAAAAGTAGCTTCGAAAAACGCTTAGGTTAAGTTTCACAGTTGCTTCTAATGTACCAAAGCTGGACTTAGACATAATTTCACTCTCACAACATTATGGCTTGTTGGAGACAGTCCGAACCACAAGTACCGGGTCCATGGTTCTGGCCGTATACTGGGGGGGACGGGGACGACTCCCATTAACCCCTGACTATACCGGGGATACGCTAATCACAATGCCTTTCTGGTCTGTGCTGAAGCACGGCATTCTGGCAGCCAAGTGGCTTGACCTTTATTAGTGAGCCTGGTTACCCCCTCTCGGAACCACAGACTTAGAAATCGCCAGCTCATATACAGTGCATAAAATATATTTATATATATACCCTTATACACCATTTAATAAAAAATATCACAAAATTCTTCTAAGTCACTCGGGAAGAGTGAAAGACGCGCACGTTCATTTTCAGAGCTCCTAGACCTTCCTATAAGAAGTTAGCCAAAAAGTAGTTTCGAAAAACGCTTAGGTTAAGTTTCAGAGTTGCTTCTAATGTACCAAAGCTGGACTTAGACATAATTTCACTCTCACAACATTATGGCTGGTTGGAGAGAGTCCGAACCACAAGTACCGGGTCCATGGTTCTGGCCGTATACTGGGGGGACGGGGACGACTCCCATTAACCCCTGACTATACCGGGGATACGCTTATCACAATGCCTTTCTGGTCTGTGCTGAAGCAGGGCATTCTGGCAGCCAAGTGGCTTGACCTTTATTAGTGAGCCTGGTTACCCCCTCTCGGAACCACAGACTTAGAAATCGCCAGCTCATATACAGTGCATAAAATATATTTATATATATACCCTTATACACCATTTTAATAAAAAATATCACAAAATTCTTCTAAGTCCCTCGGGAAGAGTGAAAGACGCGCACGTTCATTTTCAGAGCTCCTAGACCTTCCTATAAGAAGTTAGCCAAAAAGTAGCTTCGAAAAACGCTTAGGTTAAGTTTCAGAGTTGCTTCTAATGTACCAAAGCTGGACTTAGACATAATTTCACTCTCACAACATTATGGCTGGTTGGAGACAGTCCGAACCACAAGTACCGGGTCCATGGTTCTGGCCGTATACTGGGGGGACGGGGACGACTCCCATTAACCCCTGACTATACCGGGGATACGCTTATCACAATGCCTTTCTGGTCTGTGCTGAAGCAGGGCATTCTGGCAGCCAAGTGGCTTGACCTTTATTAGTGAGCCTGGTTACCCCCTCTCGGAACCACAGACTTAGAAATCGCCAGCTCATATACAGTGCATAAAATATATTTATATATATACCCTTATACACAATTTAATAAAAAATATCACAAAATTCTTCTAAGTCCCTCGGGAAGAGTGAAAGACGCGCACGTTCATTTTCAGAGCTCCTAGACCTTCCTATAAGAAGTTAGCCAAAAAGTAGCTTCGAAAAACGCTTAGGTTAAGTTTCAGAGTTGCTTCTAATGTACCAAAGCTGGACTTAGACATAATTTCACTCTCACAACATTATGGCTGGTTGGAGAGAGTCCGAACCACAAGTACCGGGTCCATGGTTCTGGCCGTATACTGGGGGGACGGGGACGACTCCCATTAACCCCTGACTATACCGGGGATACGCTTATCACAATGCCTTTCTGGTCTGTGCTGAAGCAGGGCATTCTGGCAGCCAAGTGGCTTGACCTTTATTAGTGAGCCTGGTTACCCCCTCTCGGAACCACAGACTTAGAAATCGCCAGCTCATATACAGTGCATAAAATATATTTATATATATACCCTTATACACCATTTTAATAAAAAATATCACAAAATTCTTCTAAGTCCCTCGGGAAGAGTGAAAGACGCGCACGTTCATTTTCAGAGCTCCTAGACCTTCCTATAAGAAGTTAGCCAAAAAGTAGCTTCGAAAAACGCTTAGGTTAAGTTTCAGAGTTGCTTCTAATGTACCAAAGCTGGACTTAGACATAATTTCACTCTCACAACATTATGGCTGGTTGGAGACAGTCCGAACCACAAGTACCGGGTCCATGGTTCTGGCCGTATACTGGGGGGACGGGGACGACTCCCATTAACCCCTGACTATACCGGGGATACGCTTATCACAATGCCTTTCTGGTCTGTGCTGAAGCAGGGCATTCTGGCAGCCAAGTGGCTTGACCTTTATTAGTGAGCCTGGTTACCCCCTCTCGGAACCACAGACTTAGAAATCGCCAGCTCATATACAGTGCATAAAATATATTTATATATATACCCTTATACACCATTTTAATAAAAAATATCACAAAATTCTTCTAAGTCCCTCGGGAAGAGTGAAAGACGCGCACGTTCATTTTCAGAGCTCCTAGACCTTCCTATAAGAAGTTAGCCAAAAAGTAGCTTCGAAAAACGCTTAGGTTAAGTTTCAGAGTTGCTTCTAATGTACCAAAGCTGGACTTAGACATAATTTCACTCTCACAACATTATGGCTTGTTGGAGACAGTCCGAACCACAAGTACCGGGTCCATGGTTCTGGCCGTATACTGGGGGGACGGGGACGACTCCCATTAACCCCTGACTATACCGGGGATACGCTAATCACAATGCCTTTCTGGTCTGTGCTGAAGCAGGGCATTCTGGCAGCCAAGTGGCTTGACCTTTATTAGTGAGCCTGGTTACCCCCTCTCGGAACCACAGACTTAGAAATCGCCAGCTCATATACAGTGCATAAAATATATTTATATATATACCCTTATACACCATTTAATAAAAAATATCACAAAATTCTTCTAAGTCACTCGGGAAGAGTGAAAGACGCGCACGTTCATTTTCAGAGCTCCTAGACCTTCCTATAAGAAGTTAGCCAAAAAGTAGCTTCGAAAAACGCTTAGGTTAAGTTTCAGAGTTGCTTCTAATGTACCAAAGCTGGACTTAGACATAATTTCACTCTCACAACATTATGGCTGGTTGGAGACAGTCCGAACCACAAGTACCGGGTCCATGGTTCTGGCCGTATACTGGGGGGACGGGGACGACTCCCATTAACCCCTGACTATACCGGGGATACGCTTATCACAATGCCTTTCTGGTCTGTGCTGAAGCAGGGCATTCTGGCAGCCAAGTGGCTTGACCTTTATTAGTGAGCCTGGTTACCCCCTCTCGGAACCACAGACTTAGAAATCGCCAGCTCATATACAGTGCATAAAATATATTTATATATATACCCTTATACACCATTTTAATAAAAAATATCACAAAATTCTTCTAAGTCCCTCGGGAAGAGTGAAAGACGCGCACGTTCATTTTCAGAGCTCCTAGACCTTCCTATAAGAAGTTAGCCAAAAAGTAGCTTCGAAAAACGCTTAGGTTAAGTTTCAGAGTTGCTTCTAATGTACCAAAGCTGGACTTAGACATAATTTCACTCTCACAACATTATGGCTTGTTGGAGACAGTCCGAACCACAAGTACCGGGTCCATGGTTCTGGCCGTATACTGGGGGGGACGGGGACGACTCCCATTAACCCCTGACTATACCGGGGATACGCTAATCACAATGCCTTTCTGGTCTGTGCTGAAGCAGGGCATTCTGGCAGCCAAGTGGCTTGACCTTTATTAGTGAGCCTGGTTACCCCCTCTCGGAACCACAGACTTAGAAATCGCCAGCTCATATACAGTGCATAAAATATATTTATATATATACCCTTATACACCATTTAATAAAAAATATCACAAAATTCTTCTAAGTCACTCGGGAAGAGTGAAAGACGCGCACGTTCATTTTCAGAGCTCCTAGACCTTCCTATAAGAAGTTAGCCAAAAAGTAGCTTCGAAAAACGCTTAGGTTAAGTTTCAGAGTTGCTTCTAATGTACCAAAGCTGGACTTAGACATAATTTCACTCTCACAACATTATGGCTGGTTGGAGACAGTCCGAACCACAAGTACCGGGTCCATGGTTCTGGCCGTATACTGGGGGGACGGGGACGACTCCCATTAACCCCTGACTATACCGGGGATACGCTTATCACAATGCCTTTCTGGTCTGTGCTGAAGCAGGGCATTCTGGCAGCCAAGTGGCTTGACCTTTATTAGTGAGCCTGGTTACCCCCTCTCGGAACCACAGACTTAGAAATCGCCAGCTCATATACAGTGCATAAAATATATTTATATATATACCCTTATACACCATTTTAATAAAAAATATCACAAAATTCTTCTAAGTCCCTCGGGAAGAGTGAAAGACGCGCACGTTCATTTTCAGAGCTCCTAGACCTTCCTATAAGAAGTTAGCCAAAAAGTAGCTTCGAAAAACGCTTAGGTTAAGTTTCAGAGTTGCTTCTAATGTACCAAAGCTGGACTTAGACATAATTTCACTCTCACAACATTATGGCTGGTTGGAGACAGTCCGAACCACAAGTACCGGGTCCATGGTTCTGGCCGTATACTGGGGGGACGGGGACGACTCCCATTAACCCCTGACTATACCGGGGATACGCTTATCACAATGCCTTTCTGGTCTGTGCTGAAGCAGGGCATTCTGGCAGCCAAGTGGCTTGACCTTTATTAGTGAGCCTGGTTACCCCCTCTCGGAACCACAGACTTAGAAATCGCCAGCTCATATACAGTGCATAAAATATATTTATATATATACCCTTATACACAATTTAATAAAAAATATCACAAAATTCTTCTAAGTCCCTCGGGAAGAGTGAAAGACGCGCACGTTCATTTTCAGAGCTCCTAGACCTTCCTATAAGAAGTTAGCCAAAAAGTAGCTTCGAAAAACGCTTAGGTTAAGTTTCAGAGTTGCTTCTAATGTACCAAAGCTGGACTTAGACATAATTTCACTCTCACAACATTATGGCTGGTTGGAGAGAGTCCGAACCACAAGTACCGGGTCCATGGTTCTGGCCGTATACTGGGGGGACGGGGACGACTCCCATTAACCCCTGACTATACCGGGGATACGCTTATCACAATGCCTTTCTGGTCTGTGCTGAAGCAGGGCATTCTGGCAGCCAAGTGGCTTGACCTTTATTAGTGAGCCTGGTTACCCCCTCTCGGAACCACAGACTTAGAAATCGCCAGCTCATATACAGTGCATAAAATATATTTATATATATACCCTTATACACCATTTTAATAAAAAATATCACAAAATTCTTCTAAGTCCCTCGGGAAGAGTGAAAGACGCGCACGTTCATTTTCAGAGCTCCTAGACCTTCCTATAAGAAGTTAGCCAAAAAGTAGCTTCGAAAAACGCTTAGGTTAAGTTTCAGAGTTGCTTCTAATGTACCAAAGCTGGACTTAGACATAATTTCACTCTCACAACATTATGGCTGGTTGGAGACAGTCCGAACCACAAGTACCGGGTCCATGGTTCTGGCCGTATACTGGGGGGACGGGGACGACTCCCATTAACCCCTGACTATACCGGGGATACGCTTATCACAATGCCTTTCTGGTCTGTGCTGAAGCAGGGCATTCTGGCAGCCAAGTGGCTTGACCTTTATTAGTGAGCCTGGTTACCCCCTCTCGGAACCACAGACTTAGAAATCGCCAGCTCATATACAGTGCATAAAATATATTTATATATATACCCTTATACACCATTTTAATAAAAAATATCACAAAATTCTTCTAAGTCCCTCGGGAAGAGTGAAAGACGCGCACGTTCATTTTCAGAGCTCCTAGACCTTCCTATAAGAAGTTAGCCAAAAAGTAGCTTCGAAAAACGCTTAGGTTAAGTTTCAGAGTTGCTTCTAATGTACCAAAGCTGGACTTAGACATAATTTCACTCTCACAACATTATGGCTTGTTGGAGACAGTCCGAACCACAAGTACCGGGTCCATGGTTCTGGCCGTATACTGGGGGGACGGGGACGACTCCCATTAACCCCTGACTATACCGGGGATACGCTAATCACAATGCCTTTCTGGTCTGTGCTGAAGCAGGGCATTCTGGCAGCCAAGTGGCTTGACCTTTATTAGTGAGCCTGGTTACCCCCTCTCGGAACCACAGACTTAGAAATCGCCAGCTCATATACAGTGCATAAAATATATTTATATATATACCCTTATACACCATTTAATAAAAAATATCACAAAATTCTTCTAAGTCACTCGGGAAGAGTGAAAGACGCGCACGTTCATTTTCAGAGCTCCTAGACCTTCCTATAAGAAGTTAGCCAAAAAGTAGCTTCGAAAAACGCTTAGGTTAAGTTTCAGAGTTGCTTCTAATGTACCAAAGCTGGACTTAGACATAATTTCACTCTCACAACATTATGGCTGGTTGGAGACAGTCCGAACCACAAGTACCGGGTCCATGGTTCTGGCCGTATACTGGGGGGACGGGGACGACTCCCATTAACCCCTGACTATACCGGGGATACGCTTATCACAATGCCTTTCTGGTCTGTGCTGAAGCAGGGCATTCTGGCAGCCAAGTGGCTTGACCTTTATTAGTGAGCCTGGTTACCCCCTCTCGGAACCACAGACTTAGAAATCGCCAGCTCATATACAGTGCATAAAATATATTTATATATATACCCTTATACACCATTTTAATAAAAAATATCACAAAATTCTTCTAAGTCCCTCGGGAAGAGTGAAAGACGCGCACGTTCATTTTCAGAGCTCCTAGACCTTCCTATAAGAAGTTAGCCAAAAAGTAGCTTCGAAAAACGCTTAGGTTAAGTTTCAGAGTTGCTTCTAATGTACCAAAGCTGGACTTAGACATAATTTCACTCTCACAACATTATGGCTTGTTGGAGACAGTCCGAACCACAAGTACCGGGTCCATGGTTCTGGCCGTATACTGGGGGGGACGGGGACGACTCCCATTAACCCCTGACTATACCGGGGATACGCTAATCACAATGCCTTTCTGGTCTGTGCTGAAGCAGGGCATTCTGGCAGCCAAGTGGCTTGACCTTTATTAGTGAGCCTGGTTACCCCCTCTCGGAACCACAGACTTAGAAATCGCCAGCTCATATACAGTGCATAAAATATATTTATATATATACCCTTATACACCATTTAATAAAAAATATCACAAAATTCTTCTAAGTCACTCGGGAAGAGTGAAAGACGCGCACGTTCATTTTCAGAGCTCCTAGACCTTCCTATAAGAAGTTAGCCAAAAAGTAGCTTCGAAAAACGCTTAGGTTAAGTTTCAGAGTTGCTTCTAATGTACCAAAGCTGGACTTAGACATAATTTCACTCTCACAACATTATGGCTGGTTGGAGACAGTCCGAACCACAAGTACCGGGTCCATGGTTCTGGCCGTATACTGGGGGGACGGGGACGACTCCCATTAACCCCTGACTATACCGGGGATACGCTTATCACAATGCCTTTCTGGTCTGTGCTGAAGCAGGGCATTCTGGCAGCCAAGTGGCTTGACCTTTATTAGTGAGCCTGGTTACCCCCTCTCGGAACCACAGACTTAGAAATCGCCAGCTCATATACAGTGCATAAAATATATTTATATATATACCCTTATACACCATTTTAATAAAAAATATCACAAAATTCTTCTAAGTCCCTCGGGAAGAGTGAAAGACGCGCACGTTCATTTTCAGAGCTCCTAGACCTTCCTATAAGAAGTTAGCCAAAAAGTAGCTTCGAAAAACGCTTAGGTTAAGTTTCAGAGTTGCTTCTAATGTACCAAAGCTGGACTTAGACATAATTTCACTCTCACAACATTATGGCTGGTTGGAGACAGTCCGAACCACAAGTACCGGGTCCATGGTTCTGGCCGTATACTGGGGGGACGGGGACGACTCCCATTAACCCCTGACTATACCGGGGATACGCTTATCACAATGCCTTTCTGGTCTGTGCTGAAGCAGGGCATTCTGGCAGCCAAGTGGCTTGACCTTTATTAGTGAGCCTGGTTACCCCCTCTCGGAACCACAGACTTAGAAATCGCCAGCTCATATACAGTGCATAAAATATATTTATATATATACCCTTATACACCATTTTAATAAAAAATATCACAAAATTCTTCTAAGTCCCTCGGGAAGAGTGAAAGACGCGCACGTTCATTTTCAGAGCTCCTAGACCTTCCTATAAGAAGTTAGCCAAAAAGTAGCTTCGAAAAACGCTTAGGTTAAGTTTCAGAGTTGCTTCTAATGTACCAAAGCTGGACTTAGACATAATTTCACTCTCACAACATTATGGCTTGTTGGAGACAGTCCGAACCACAAGTACCGGGTCCATGGTTCTGGCCGTATACTGGGGGGGACGGGGACGACTCCCATTAACCCCTGACTATACCGGGGATACGCTAATCACAATGCCTTTCTGGTCTGTGCTGAAGCAGGGCATTCTGGCAGCCAAGTGGCTTGACCTTTATTAGTGAGCCTGGTTACCCCCTCTCGGAACCACAGACTTAGAAATCGCCAGCTCATATACAGTGCATAAAATATATTTATATATATACCCTTATACACCATTTAATAAAAAATATCACAAAATTCTTCTAAGTCACTCGGGAAGAGTGAAAGACGCGCACGTTCATTTTCAGAGCTCCTAGACCTTCCTATAAGAAGTTAGCCAAAAAGTAGCTTCGAAAAACGCTTAGGTTAAGTTTCAGAGTTGCTTCTAATGTACCAAAGCTGGACTTAGACATAATTTCACTCTCACAACATTATGGCTGGTTGGAGACAGTCCGAACCACAAGTACCGGGTCCATGGTTCTGGCCGTATACTGGGGGGACGGGGACGACTCCCATTAACCCCTGACTATACCGGGGATACGCTTATCACAATGCCTTTCTGGTCTGTGCTGAAGCAGGGCATTCTGGCAGCCAAGTGGCTTGACCTTTATTAGTGAGCCTGGTTACCCCCTCTCGGAACCACAGACTTAGAAATCGCCAGCTCATATACAGTGCATAAAATATATTTATATATATACCCTTATACACCATTTAATAAAAAATATCACAAAATTCTTCTAAGTCCCTCGGGAAGAGTGAAAGACGCGCACGTTCATTTTCAGAGCTCCTAGACCTTCCTATAAGAAGTTAGCCAAAAAGTAGCTTCGAAAAACGCTTAGGTTAAGTTTCAGAGTTGCTTCTAATGTACCAAAGCTGGACTTAGACATAATTTCACTCTCACAACATTATGGCTGGTTGGAGACAGTCCGAACCACAAGTACCGGGTCCATGGTTCTGGCCGTATACTGGGGGGACGGGGACGACTCCCATTAACCCCTGACTATACCGGGGATACGCTTATCACAATGCCTTTCTGGTCTGTGCTGAAGCAGGGCATTCTGGCAGCCAAGTGGCTTGACCTTTATTAGTGAGCCTGGTTACCCCCTCTCGGAACCACAGACTTAGAAATCGCCAGCTCATATACAGTGCATAAAATATATTTATATATATACCCTTATACACCATTTAATAAAAAATATCACAAAATTCTTCTAAGTCCCTCGGGAAGAGTGAAAGACGCGCACGTTCATTTTCAGAGCTCCTAGACCTTCCTATAAGAAGTTAGCCAATAAGTAGCTTCGAAAAACGCTTAGGTTAAGTTTCAGAGTTGCTTCTAATGTACCAAAGCTGGACTTAGACATAATTTCACTCTCACAACATTATGGCTGGTTGGAGAGAGTCCGAACCACAAGTACCGGGTCCATGGTTCTGGCCGTATACTGGGGGGACGGGGACGACTCCCATTAACCCCTGACTATACCGGGGATACGCTTATCACAATGCCTTTCTGGTCTGTGCTGAAGCAGGGCATTCTGGCAGCCAAGTGGCTTGACCTTTATTAGTGAGCCTGGTTACCCCCTCTCGGAACCACAGACTTAGAAATCGCCAGCTCATATACAGTGCATAAAATATATTTATATATATACCCTTATACACCATTTTAATAAAAAATATCACAAAATTCTTCTAAGTCCCTCGGGAAGAGTGAAAGACGCGCACGTTCATTTTCAGAGCTCCTAGACCTTCCTATAAGAAGTTAGCCAAAAAGTAGCTTCGAAAAACGCTTAGGTTAAGTTTCAGAGTTGCTTCTAATGTACCAAAGCTGGACTTAGACATAATTTCACTCTCACAACATTATGGCTGGTTGGAGACAGTCCGAACCACAAGTACCGGGTCCATGGTTCTGGCCGTATACTGGGGGGACGGGGACGACTCCCATTAACCCCTGACTATACCGGGGATACGCTTATCACAATGCCTTTCTGGTCTGTGCTGAAGCAGGGCATTCTGGCAGCCAAGTGGCTTGACCTTTATTAGTGAGCCTGGTTACCCCCTCTCGGAACCACAGACTTAGAAATCGCCAGCTCATATACAGTGCATAAAATATATTTATATATATACCCTTATACACCATTTTAATAAAAAATATCACAAAATTCTTCTAAGTCCCTCGGGAAGAGTGAAAGACGCGCAAGTTCATTTTCAGAGCTCCTAGACCTTCCTATAAGAAGTTAGCCAAAAAGTAGCTTCGAAAAACGCTTAGGTTAAGTTTCAGAGTTGCTTCTAATGTACCAAAGCTGGACTTAGACATAATTTCACTCTCACAACATTATGGCTGGTTGGAGACAGTCCGAACCACAAGTACCGGGTCCATGGTTCTGGCCGTATACTGGGGGGGCGGGGACGACTCCCATTAACCCCTGACTATACCGGGGATACGCTTATCACAATGCCTTTCTGGTCTGTGCTGAAGCACGGCATTCTGGCAGCCAAGTGGCTTGACCTTTATTAGTGAGCCTGGTTACCCCCTCTCGGAACCACAGACTTAGAAATCGCCAGCTCATATACAGTGCATAAAATATATTTATATATATACCCTTATACACCATTTAATAAAAAATATCACAAAATTCTTCTAAGTCCCTCGCGAAGAGTGAAAGACGCGCAAGTTCATTTTCAGAGCTCCTAGACCTTCCTATAAGAAGTTAGCCAAAAAGTAGCTTCGAAAAACGCTTAGGTTAAGTTTCAGAGTTGCTTCTAATGTACCAAAGCTGGACTTAGACATAATTTCACTCTCACAACATTATGGCTGGTTGGAGACAGTCCGAACCACAAGTACCGGGTCCATGGTTCTGGCCGTATACTGGGGGGACGGGGACGACTCCCATTAACCCCTGACTATACCGGGGATACGCTTATCACAATGCCTTTCTGGTCTGTGCTGAAGCAGGGCATTCTGGCAGCCAAGTGGCTTGACCTTTATTAGTGAGCCTGGTTACCCCCTCTCGGAACCACAGACTTAGAAATCGCCAGCTCATATACAGTGCATAAAATATATTTATATATATACCCTTATACACCATTTTAATAAAAAATATCACAAAATTCTTCTAAGTCCCTCGGGAAGAGTGAAAGACGCGCACGTTCATTTTCAGAGCTCCTAGACCTTCCTATAAGAAGTTAGCCAAAAAGTAGCTTCGAAAAACGCTTAGGTTAAGTTTCAGAGTTGCTTCTAATGTACCAAAGCTGGACTTAGACATAATTTCACTCTCACAACATTATGGCTGGTTGGAGACAGTCCGAACCACAAGTACCGGGTCCATGGTTCTGGCCGTATACTGGGGGGACGGGGACGACTCCCATTAACCCCTGACTATACCGGGGATACGCTTATCACAATGCCTTTCTGGTCTGTGCTGAAGCAGGGCATTCTGGCAGCCAAGTGGCTTGACCTTTATTAGTGAGCCTGGTTACCCCCTCTCGGAACCACAGACTTAGAAATCGCCAGCTCATATACAGTGCATAAAATATATTTATATATATACCCTTATACACCATTTAATAAAAAATATCACAAAATTCTTCTAAGTCACTCGGGAAGAGTGAAAGACGCGCACGTTCATTTTCAGAGCTCCTAGACCTTCCTATAAGAAGTTAGCCAAAAAGTAGTTTCGAAAAACGCTTAGGTTAAGTTTCAGAGTTGCTTCTAATGTACCAAAGCTGGACTTAGACATAATTTCACTCTCACAACATTATGGCTGGTTGGAGAGAGTCCGAACCACAAGTACCGGGTCCATGGTTCTGGCCGTATACTGGGGGGACGGGGACGACTCCCATTAACCCCTGACTATACCGGGGATACGCTTATCACAATGCCTTTCTGGTCTGTGCTGAAGCAGGGCATTCTGGCAGCCAAGTGGCTTGACCTTTATTAGTGAGCCTGGTTACCCCCTCTCGGAACCACAGACTTAGAAATCGCCAGCTCATATACAGTGCATAAAATATATTTATATATATACCCTTATACACCATTTTAATAAAAAATATCACAAATTTCTTCTAAGTCCCTCGGGAAGAGTGAAAGACGCGCACGTTCATTTTCAGAGCTCCTAGACCTTCCTATAAGAAGTTAGCCAAAAAGTAGTTTCGAAAAACGCTTAGGTTAAGTTTCAGAGTTGCTTCTAATGTACCAAAGCTGGACTTAGACATAATTTCACTCTCACAACATTATGGCTGGTTGGAGAGAGTCCGAACCACAAGTACCGGGTCCATGGTTCTGGCCGTATACTGGGGGGACGGGGACGACTCCCATTAACCCCTGACTATACCGGGGATACGCTTATCACAATGCCTTTCTGGTCTGTGCTGAAGCAGGGCATTCTGGCAGCCAAGTGGCTTGACCTTTATTAGTGAGCCTGGTTACCCCCTCTCGGAACCACAGACTTAGAAATCGCCAGCTCATATACAGTGCATAAAATATATTTATACAGTATATATACCCTTATACACCATTTTAATAAAAAATATCACAAAATTCTTCTAAGTCCCTCGGGAAGAGTGAAAGACGCGCACGTTCATTTTCAGAGCTCCTAGACCTTCCTATAAGAAGTTAGCCAAAAAGTAGCTTCGAAAAACGCTTAGGTTAAGTTTCAGAGTTGCTTCTAATGTACCAAAGCTGGACTTAGACATAATTTCACTCTCACAACATTATGGCTTGTTGGAGACAGTCCGAACCACAAGTACCGGGTCCATGGTTCTGGCCGTATACTGGGGGGGACGGGGACGACTCCCATTAACCCCTGACTATACCGGGGATACGCTAATCACAATGACTTTCTGGTCTGTGCTGAAGCACGGCATTCTGGCAGCCAAGTGGCTTGACCTTTATTAGTGAGCCTGGTTACCCCCTCTCGGAACCACAGACTTAGAAATCGCCAGCTCATATACAGTGCATAAAATATATTTATATATATACCCTTATACACCATTTAATAAAAAATATCACAAAATTCTTCTAAGTCACTCGGGAAGAGTGAAAGACGCGCACGTTCATTTTCAGAGCTCCTAGACCTTCCTATAAGAAGTTAGCCAAAAAGTCGTTTCGAAAAACGCTTAGGTTAAGTTTCAGAGTTGCTTCTAATGTACCAAAGCTGGACTTAGACATAATTTCACTCTCACAACATTATGGCTGGTTGGAGAGAGTCCGAACCACAAGTACCGGGTCCATGGTTCTGGCCGTATACTGGGGGGACGGGGACGACTCCCATTAACCCCTGACTATACCGGGGATACGCTTATCACAATGCCTTTCTGGTCTGTGCTGAAGCAGGGCATTCTGGCAGCCAAGTGGCTTGACCTTTATTAGTGAGCCTGGTTACCCCCTCTCGGAACCACAGACTTAGAAATCGCCAGCTCATATACAGTGCATAAAATATATTTATATATATACCCTTATACACCATTTTAATAAAAAATATCACAAAATTCTTCTAAGTCCCTCGGGAAGAGTGAAAGACGCGCACGTTCATTTTCAGAGCTCCTAGACCTTCCTATAAGAAGTTAGCCAAAAAGTAGCTTCGAAAAACGCTTAGGTTAAGTTTCAGAGTTGCTTCTAATGTACCAAAGCTGGACTTAGACATAATTTCACTCTCACAACATTATGGCTTGTTGGAGACAGTCCGAACCACAAGTACCGGGTCCATGGTTCTGGCCGTATACTGGGGGGGACGGGGACGACTCCCATTAACCCCTGACTATACCGGGGATACGCTAATCACAATGACTTTCTGGTCTGTGCTGAAGCACGGCATTCTGGCAGCCAAGTGGCTTGACCTTTATTAGTGAGCCTGGTTACCCCCTCTCGGAACCACAGACTTAGAAATCGCCAGCTCATATACAGTGCATAAAATATATTTATATATATACCCTTATACACCATTTAATAAAAAATATCACAAAATTCTTCTAAGTCACTCGGGAAGAGTGAAAGACGCGCACGTTCATTTTCAGAGCTCCTAGACCTTCCTATAAGAAGTTAGCCAAAAAGTCGTTTCGAAAAACGCTTACTGTAGGTTAAGTTTCAGAGTTGCTTCTAATGTACCAAAGCTGGACTTAGACATAATTTCACTCTCACAACATTATGGCTGGTTGGAGACAGTCCGAACCACAAGTACCGGGTCCATGGTTCTGGCCGTATACTGGGGGGACGGGGACGACTCCCATTAACCCCTGACTATACCGGGGATACGCTTATCACAATGCCTTTCTGGTCTGTGCTGAAGCAGGGCATTCTGGCAGCCAAGTGGCTTGACCTTTATTAGTGAGCCTGGTTACCCCCTCTCGGAACCACAGACTTAGAAATCGCCAGCTCATATACAGTGCATAAAATATATTTATATATATACCCTTATACACCATTTTAATAAAAAATATCACAAATTTCTTCTAAGTCCCTCGGGAAGAGTGAAAGACGCGCACGTTCATTTTCAGAGCTCCTAGACCTTCCTATAAGAAGTTAGCCAAAAAGTAGTTTCGAAAAACGCTTAGGTTAAGTTTCAGAGTTGCTTCTAATGTACCAAAGCTGGACTTAGACATAATTTCACTCTCACAACATTATGGCTGGTTGGAGAGAGTCCGAACCACAAGTACCGGGTCCATGGTTCTGGCCGTATACTGGGGGGACGGGGACGACTCCCATTAACCCCTGACTATACCGGGGATACGCTTATCACAATGCCTTTCTGGTCTGTGCTGAAGCAGGGCATTCTGGCAGCCAAGTGGCTTGACCTTTATTAGTGAGCCTGGTTACCCCCTCTCGGAACCACAGACTTAGAAATCGCCAGCTCATATACAGTGCATAAAATATATTTATATATATACCCTTATACACCATTTTAATAAAAAATATCACAAAATTCTTCTAAGTCCCTCGGGAAGAGTGAAAGACGCGCACGTTCATTTTCAGAGCTCCTAGACCTTCCTATAAGAAGTTAGCCAAAAAGTAGCTTCGAAAAACGCTTAGGTTAAGTTTCAGAGTTGCTTCTAATGTACCAAAGCTGGACTTAGACATAATTTCACTCTCACAACATTATGGCTGGTTGGAGAGAATCCGAACCACAAGTACCGGGTCCATGGTTCTGGCCGTATACTGGGGGGACGGGGACGACTCCCATTAACCCCTGACTATACCGGGGATACGCTTATCACAATGCCTTTCTGGTCTGTGCTGAAGCAGGGCATTCTGGCAGCCAAGTGGCTTGACCTTTATTAGTGAGCCTGGTTACCCCCTCTCGGAACCACAGACTTAGAGTCTCCCTTTCAGGCGATAAGTTCAAGACTTCTACCGCCGCTTTCATTGACTCAGGAGCTGGAGGAAACTTCGTGGATCTTGAATTCGCCAGGTTAAACCGCATACCACTCGTGAGAAAGAAGGTTCCCATCGCACTCGTCTGTATCGATGGACGTCCTCTTACCCCGGCCCACATCTCCTTAGAGACGGCTCCCTTGCTTCTGTCCTCACATCTGCACAAGGAGATCTTAGTTCTCGATGCCACTCACGCTCCTGGGATACCCATCACCCTTGGTCTTCCTTGGCTACAGCTTAACAATCCTCTCATTGACTGGACTTCCTCTGCTCCCATTTCCTGGAGGCCGAGGTCAGACGAGACTCATCAACTGCTGGCCAATACCTCTGTTCCCGAAGTTATTCTACCTTCCATTTACCATCAATTCCGGGACGTTTTCAATAAGGTACAGTCAGACCTCTTGCCGCCACACAGGACTTACGATTGTCCGATCGATCTAGTTCCCGGTTACTCCCTACCCAATATGTATAAACGTAGAGATTGACGCTCATACAAGTGTATGGACTCACAAGCTGTATTACAGCATATAGGTAGATAGGAACTTCTATAAATAATTCCAGCATGTATATAATACTAGGTCAAGGGGGGACATGAACATGGGACCTAGCGGTCAGTCAGCGCGACTACCGCAGATATGGTTTACCCTGCTTACCCCCCTTAACATATACACTTCCCTAAATACACTTATCTACTTAGATTAGAATATAGTCTTCTAAAATGATTGAAGTCTAAATGTAGCTTTGTGACTGCTTAAAACATCTTCTTTCTCTTTATTTATCAAAGGTTATTCAATGTGATTAGTGTTTGTTTTTAATGTAATCCTAAACTAAAGTAGCACTGTGTCTGTTTGCAAAGTTTAGCTATGGGCAAAATATGTTTGTCTCTTTTTTTAACATTAATAAAGTTGTTGAGTGTAAAAAAATGTAGCTTTCATCCCTCTTCCGCCTTCGCCCAATAGGAGCACAGCTGGCATGCGTTCCAGGGTGGAAACGGACGCATCCCAGTGACGTGGTCTCTGACTCTAGGACTAGTGCCAGAGGGGAGGCGATGTCACAGAGATGCGACGCTTCGCCGGCGCGCATGCGCAGTGTACTCGGTTGGGCGATTTTGGCGCAAAACGGGTGTATTAAAGGTAAGGAGGTATAGTGATGTGGTACACCTTGATAAAGTCCCGTGGGACGAAACATGTCGGTTGTGGGCTGTGTTTCTGTCCCTGTGCATTTATCCAATAAATCACCCTCAGTTTTAGCACGGAGTTGTGCCCTTTATTCATTTTTTCTACAGGATTCTCCCTGCAGACTTCTACTTCAGCTGTGCTCCTTGCTTCCCAAAACTCTACTCCCTACCCAAGTCCAAGACCTACCCCTTGTCGTTACCAGAATCTCACGCTATGGATGAATATATCCAGGAGAATCTCAAGAAAGGCTTTATTCGTCACTCCAATTCCCCAGCAGGGGCTGGGTTTTTCTTCGTCAAGAAAAAGGACGGATCGTTGAGGCCTTGCATCGACTACAGGGGTTTAAACCACATCACTATTAAAAATCGTTACCCCTTCCCCTTATTACCGAACTGTTCGATAAATTACAGGGGGCCAAGATTTTTTCCAAGTTAGATCTACATGGTGCCTATAACCTGGTGCGCATCAGGAAGGGGGATGAATGGAAGATGGCCTTCAACACGCGTCGCGGAATCACTCCCCTCGGCGATTCCTCTGCACAGCGCCGGGCGCGCCCACGCCCTCCTGCACGCACACCTGCACCATCCACTGGCTCTGTTCACACGCGTACACGAGTTACGGAGCAAGCTCAGTCTGCACACTCTTATTCCCGTCCCCCGGACCTCAGGCTCCGCCCCCGCACACTGCACGGGCATACTCAGGTTACTAACAAGACTCACCTGGCCTGTTATGCCTGCACCAATCTGCAGTGTCTCCCTGTAGCTCTTCCTGTCCCGCCTCCGTTCCTAATTAGACCTTCCTGCTTTATCTAGCTCCTCTCTGCTCAGTCTTTGCTCGACATAGTCTCTGTATGGAAGTACTTCTGGATTCTCTCAGTGTTTTCACAGGTTCTGACGCAGCTCGTACGACTACGCCTCTGGCTCTCGATCTCGGCACTCCTTGGACAACGCTCACTCTGGTAACCCCTTGAACTCGGCTTGGACTACGACCTATCTCCACTCTCCACTCCCTGACTTCGGAAAGGCATCATTCACTCTATCTCTACAACCGGTACCGGCAAGTATTGTCTACCTTACTACACCTGGCTTGGCAACGCTTCATACCACACTACGGACACGCACCCTTTGCTGCGGGTGCGTGTATTACCACTTCCCCCTTCAGCTCAGGGGACGGGTCTGGTCTGCGGGCAGCACCGGCGTAACAAGCGCCTCCATCTATAGTAAGCCCCAGGAATGCGGGGAGGAATCCTTACCACAGAGATTCCCCACAGGGATGAGAGATTCCAGTCTCACACACGGATTATCTTTAAAAGCAGCAGTCTCTTTATTCTCTTGGGCAGCAGCAGCAGCAGCCGACAGGTACAGTTGATGCACAGTCCACTAACTGTTCTCCCTTATGATGTTCCCTGCCGTCACTCTGGACCCAAAGGGCATCCAGAGTGGGGCTAGCTCTTCCCTCACCCCCTAAGCAGGGTGAGAGGTATTTGGTCCACCTCACTAACTACAGCTATTTCAGCTCTACTCATGAGCTGATCACTCCTCTCCTCACTAACTCACTCACTCACTACTCTCAGACTGACAGAACAGAACACACTAAATAGGAAATGCACTGCTCTTTTATGATCTCAGCAGGCACCGCCCCTGTGTCTCTTGCTTTGACACAGGGTCAGGTGACCTACCTCCACCACTCAGGGCAAGTGCTTGAAGTGGGGGGAACCCATTATAACTCCAGGCAACCTGCCCTTACCAGGGATTATACCAGGAGAAGGATAGAACTATAGCACCATTTCTTACCAGGGCTACATATAATAGGATTGCAGCAATAAAAGTACAGTACTACATTAAGACGTATATTCAAAATAGGAGGTAAATGAATAGAAGATTATTTACAGGGAAAAATCAGAGTGTAGACAAAGAGAATAATAATCTACTGAGGATGTAACGGACAAGCACACATTCTCAATCACAGACAGGTTATTGCCCCACAACCAGTGTATGTATGTATATATATACAGTATTTCAATATCCCTTTTAATTGCTAATAGTAAAGCTTCTCTCTGCATTGATCTAAATCATTTTCAGATGAGGTTTTAGAGGACAGATCCAAACCGCCCCCCCCCCCCTTCATTTCTTTAATACAAGAATGAAGCAGACGGTCTCGGGAGCAGAACCCCGTTAATTTCAGCTCTGGGGTCCCCCTGCTTCCGAAGATACTGTCCTCCGAAGGGGGTGCCTGTATCTCCTGCAGTTTTCTGCAGTTTAAAGCCCCCGATCACATGGGCCAATAGGAAGTTGCACCTGATGACATTACGGCTTCCTATTGGCTCGCGAGCTTTGAAAAGCAGTCGTAATGTGAACCCTGGAGTGGCTTCCGGCACCCACCACGGAGGTAAGTACCTCTGGAAGCAGGGGGTCCCCAGATGTGAAATTAATGGGGTTCCACTCCGGAGACCCCCTGCTTGAATTCTGTATTTAAAAAAATTAAAGAAAACAACAAAACAAACGGCTTGGATTTCCTCTGCAGGGGGGACATTATTGCTAAGAGGGTAATGATCAGTAATTAATCTTGTAACAAAGCTCCCATCAGGCGTCCAAGGATCGGCAATTTTCAGATTCAGTCCATTTTCTTGGTACCATTTTTACACAGACAGTACTTAGAGATAACATTTGTAAATGTACCCACCCCTTATTTATTTTTTTATATATAAACCAATAACTTTGACATATAGCCATTTCTAATTATGTCAGCTGCAGCAGATCACAGGGACCCTGTGTGTGCACGTACAAAAGAACCTAATACAAATGTTGACTGATGTCATCAACATTGAGGTTACATCACCAGATAATGCCAATTCTATGCCGTTCTTATTAACACAAGTTAAAACTGCAGTAGATTACTATTCTGTGATTTAAAGAGATTTATGGTGGTATCAGCTTAAATCTGCTTTCTTCTTTATTAAAGTTATTAGGTCTTTAGCCTTTAAAAAAAAAAAAAAAAAAAGCATTTAATCATTTTTTTTTCTTTTTATGGGCGCATAGATGAATGTTGTTATGAACAGATGGCAACACCCCAAGAGAGAAACAGAAGAATTCCAGGTGCTGTCTTCTATTTTATATTTTCAAGCAAGACACAAACATACACGAATACTCTGATCACAGTAGAGAACTCTGAACAGCTTCACATTTTCAATGTGTAATCATTACTATACGCTTGACACAGCCTGGATGAGGTAAAGGAAGATGTATACATTGGTGAGGCTGATGTGGTAGAAAGTCTTGACTGGTCAGATTAAGGAATAAAAGCGTTTTAAAAGCAATATCTATTCTCTCTCTTCTCTCTCTTCTCTCTCTCTCTCTCTCTCTCTCTCTCTCTCTCTCTCTCTCTCTCTCTCTCTCTCTCTCTCATTATGCACGCCAAACTATAAGACCTAGGGCAACCAAACTTGGAAGGTTTACTTTATGTATAAAAACCATAGTCATGGTTTGGATCCTCTCGAACATTCCAAAGAGGGTGCTGCTAGGAACGTTATGTTCCATGTGCTGTAACTGGTAGGCTTTGTATCTGGCACGTGCCATCATAATGCACATAGCCTGGTTGGTAGCAGATAAGGAGAGTCAGATAGCTATAAAGTTTACCCAGAAAGCAGACGAAGAAAGAAAGAGGAAGTCAGGTGGCACGTGAGGAGAAAAATCGGGTTATAACGGAAGGTCTGCTGCAGCTATATCAAATCGAATTGTACTGGAGAACAGGAGGAGACATAATGTATAAGGGAGATGTTTTATAGAGCTATAAGCAAAAATCCCTGAGTCCTCGGTTAAGCCGGTGTGAGTAGCCTCTACTCACTATTAAGCACCGCCCTGTGACTCCTTTGGATTGAAGCTGCTAGCATGGCTGCTGCTAAACTGTGTGCGTCCTCCGGTTTGCCCCCGGTGGCGTTTCCTCGATCAAAAAAGTAGACAGAACAAAAAAGGATCAAAGTAACAGCTGCTCCAAGGTAGAAAAAAATGGGGAAACCCACCAGCCATAGAAAATTAAAAACAATTTATTAGGCTACATAAAAAACATAAAGACAGTGAAAAAACTCCACCCACGCATTTCACGCCACCTATGGTGCTTTTTCAAGGAAAAAGATTCCCCATTTTTTCTACCTTGGAAGAGATGTTACTTTGATTTTTTTTGTTCTACAGACATAAATTGGCATATTTTATTATTATTTTATTACAAACTTTGAAAGAAAGACTGTTGATCACATTTTCCTTTTATTTTATTTGTTTACTATATTCTTCAGGTGGAATTTGAGGAACAAGTGTGTTATGCAGCACTGGACCTCAGCCCTAAAAAGCCCAGGAAAAATAAAAAAAAGAAAGCCTGCCATATAGATGCTCAAGATTGTGTGGAGGACAGAAAACCCCTGAAGCCTGGCAATATCGTATCTAGATCCAGCATATACCTCAACAGTGAGCAGTTAAAAGCTGAAAGCAATGCCGCAGAGGATATGATCCATGACGACCCAATCAGGCTCTACCACCTAATACATATGTAACCCTTCTATGGTACCCCACCTGACATGAGATTGGGGGTACACTCCTTCTGGTCACTGAGTGGTCTGGGTGCTGTGACCTGCTGGTAAACAGGAGGGCTGAGTGCTCCGCGGTGTTGTGGGGAGAACCCAGGACAGGGACAGGAGGTGTGGTGTGGGACAGGTTACCTTGTTCTCTCAGGGTGCACAGTGCCTCCAGCCAGCAGGGATCCCCTGGGTCTACAGAGGAGAGACCCCCACTGACACTCCATTCTCCATACACAGGGACACACACAGCAGCTTCTTTTCTGTGGATCTTTATTCAGAGCAGCATAGATGTGCAGACAGCATACAGCATGATATCACAGGCTTGGAGTAATCTCTGCCCCTCTGCTCATGGCAGCTTAAATTCCCCTCCCTCCTCACCCAGGTGGGGAAGGAGGGAGAGAACTCTTCTTGGCTTGCTATCTCTCTCAGCTCTCTCTGAAGACTAACTCCTGATCACTAACAAACATACTATATTTTTGGAGACATGTCTCAATTTGAATATCCTCAGGGAGTGTCTCTAACTTTGAATCATTACAACTCAAAGCTGGATAACGATTGTCTCACACACACATCCGGGGGTCTTCCAACCCATATCCACCCTTTGGATTAACATGCTCAAAGGTTGCTTAGGCCCGCCTCTGAATATTGCTACAATACTTCAGAGCTGAAACTCACAAACAGGCTAACTGAAGGAATGAACCTTTCCACTGCCCGTTCTAACAGGACTGACAGAGGAAAGGCCCAGAATTAGCAATAGCTGCCGAAGGCCAGGCTATACATAAAACAAGAAACATATCTACAGAGGACCAAAATCAAACTGATTGACCCACCCGAAGCAGAATTTGTGATCTGCTGACTGGGATTTTTTTGTGCTTAATATGATCTGGGGTACTTGCATCATCTGTACTTGGCATATACCACGAACGGAAAAAGTGTAATTGCGAAAATAATATACTGAGCAATAAACAAGAAGAATATAAAGGAAGCATGTTGAAAGAAAACATGATAGGGAGCTCACTTTAACAGGTCAACGGCCTCTAGATTCTTTTAGTACTGAGATGAGAAAAGGTACAAGCACAGATCCCTCATGACCAATTGTTAGTAGCCTTATTTACTGACTGTGGGACCTTCCTTAGGTCTTACAGTAGTAGTAGAAAATGAGTGTGCTGAAAGCTCTTTCATCTCACTGGTAAAGATGTTTGCAGTAGTGTGAAACATGAATACAACTGCACAAAAGAGCGTTCAATAATGCCAGCCTTGATTACACATCCAAAGCGAAGTAAATATATTGCAATAAGACTGTTTTGTATCGGTCTTCGTTTGGAAGGACTGTAATACTTACTAAAAATGAACAGTGCAGTATACGGAAAAATGGTTGTAGATAACTTTGTATAAAATGATTTCATATATAAACAAGTACATATACATGTGCTGGATTATATGAATATATTAAGATGCTGGAAGAACCACTGTGTGAATTTACAAATAACCTATATATGTTTTTTTATATTTAAGGACCTGAAGAATCCAGTTCTCCATGTTAATTTGTTGGTAAAATCTGTGTTTATTTATTTTGTTTTTCCAGTGCTCTCCTTTGTATATATTAAAAAAAAAAATTAAGGGACACATCTGAATTAGGTGCCTGTCTGTGCACTTTTTTTTGTGGTTCCCATTGTGTCTTTTTTCTTTATCTCATAGCTTAGTGATGAAAGTTATAGGAAGGGGTGCTTAACAGTCAGTACAATTCTTCTTTTTTTTTTTTTTTACGGTGATTAGTTTATAATTTTTCACTTACAACAAAAATTCTTATGTATAGTTTATTAATCTATTTCAAGTTTTCATTGCTGCAACAGATAATAATGGGGTCCATATGCAGTAAAGCGCAGAGATTCTCAAATGTCCCCATCTTGTGGGCAACTGCATTGTTAGTAAACATTTGGAAGATACACACACACACACACACACACACACACACACACACACACACACACACACACACACACACACACACACACACACACACACACACACACACACACACACACACACACACACAGTATATAGCAAATGAAAATATAAATTGTGAGCACATTCGGTCTGCAACCCCGCCTTTCAACCATTATCACCTAACATACAGTGCTTCCACTGCAGCAAGGGATTCTGGGAAATTACATGCAAATGAGCACACAATGTGTCACCTTTTGCCTGAAATCCATTTACATGGACCCCATATAAGCAAATGCTCTGCTGTTCACACAGCTTTTACGCACAGCATGGGATTAGATGCAAAGCCAGTCAAACCACGCACAGACATGCTTCAACCTTAATGGGTCTCATCAATGTGAGGTTTGTTGTACTGGCTTTGCAATTTTCAAGGCTGGGTGGATTTACCTAACACATTTTAAGTCATGGTGGGTGAAAAAGGCAACAAAAAATCTCCAGCGTTAGCATATAGCCAATAAAGAATATCACTTGTGAGCACATTCATATCCCAGAATCCCTTGCTGCAGTGGAAGCACTGTATGCTAGATGATAATGGTGAAAGGCAGGTTTGTAGACCTGTCTAAGACATGTGATTGTGCTCACAAGTGATATTCTTTATTGGCTATATGCTAACGATGGAGGTTTTTTGTTGCCTTTTTCACCCACCAAAACTTAAAATGTGCACACACACCACTACAAAGGAAAAGGGGGGAGAAGCTGGTACAAATTAACAGGGTCTGAAAGGGGGCCCGGGACCCGACTATATTGCATGTTTTCGCTTTCTCGGTAGTATCATTATTTGTCACTCCTTGCTGCCGCCCTCCTTCTCCTTCTGAACCGCAGTATTAAATGACATCAGAACGTCGTGTTATCATGGCAACGCGACACCGTCACGGTGACGTCAGCGGCGTCATTTTACGCTGTGGTTCAGATGGAGAAGGAGGCCGTAAGCAAAGAGGCGGCCACACATCTAAGTGCGGGAGAGAAAAGAGCTGCTAAGTGTCCCGGAAAAAAACATTTCACCGGGGCCCGAACTCACTCTTGGCAGCCCAGCATGTATCTACGATTAACCATATATACCGTACAATACCCAGGCAGGAACTTGGATAAAGGACACAGCACACTGAGTGAATCAAAAAAGTTTGTATTGTGGTCAAGAAATGATACCAATGTTTTGGTCAGCTATGGGGCCTTCATCAGCAGACGGAGACGTTGGTACCATAAATAAGTAAGATAAAAGTGACAGACCTCAGCAGAAAGTTGTGTGGAGAGAATATGAAAGGCTTCAGGGATAATCACTGTTGAGTCAAGGTCTGATGCATCTGAACTTCATAAAGAAACATAGAAACCTTAGAACCTTAGAACAACACTCCATTCCATTACTCATTGTACTATGACCTGCACGGTATTGTGATGTCATTTCACCCATTCAATATGTTCTCAGAGGATACCAGTAACTCAGACTAATCCACGGAGGAAACTTGGATTCACTTTACTATTTGGGATTACACATGGACTACCTGATTCCCACTCAGATTTTGTGATTGATACTACTGTAACCCCCTGTATCTGCTATCAGCACAGGACATGGCCCCTTTAAGAATTACATTCCACTGGACCATGTGACTGTGCTTAGCCAGTGGAGTGACAGTTGGAAAGGGAGCCGAGGGAGTGAGGCTACTACAGAGAGAGATTAGGGAGCCCGGCTGTGCATGAATTACACCAGGTTGGAGTGGGTGAGCTAACCCACAAAGGATTTAAACTGCAGTTATATTGCCATCAGTTTGATCTTTATGAAGCACCAGGCCTGCAACACACACACAGTTTATGAGCTGCAACGATTGTGCTAGCGCACCAGGATCTACAGGCCAGTACCCCATGATTGGGAGGCCAGACAGAAATAAAAGTTATTATTTGTTTGCACAGCGTTCGCACTGTTGGTATAGTTTGCTTAAATATGTGTATGGAGTGATTCTGAGATTAAGTCACCGTACTAATTCATATGAGATATGCAACACCACAAATTATAGCTATGAGAATATAAAAATTGTTATAATTCATTACCACTGTGTTGTATCTTGTCACTACAGTCTCACACAACATGTAGCTCACACTATAAGAATTAAACAATAACCCATAGGACTCAGGCTCCCACCTCAGTGATAGGCCATATAATCTGAGGTAAAATAAAGAGGGGTTATATGTATATAATATATATATATATATTTTTTAATTCTCAATATATTTTAATACATAACACAAAAAAAAGCACACGCTTCATAGCGCGTAACTGTGTACAAAAATGGGTAAATTTATTAAGGAGAGTGTCCTTAGGAGATACACTTACAAAAGAGTTAAAATAACATGTACATTGGAGAGAAACTGTATGGGGCGTCATCTACAGGAGCAGGGGGGGGTGGGGGGCATAGTGATACTGTGCATCTGGTGTAGCTGCATCTGACTCCTGCCACGAGCCCTGCAGCGTTTCAAGTGCTCAAAAGAGCTTCCTTCTGTAATGCACCGTTGGAAATACAGGCAGAGCAGCTGAAAGGTAACGAGAACACAGTACCTCCTCCCACACGCCCGCCTGAGATGACGTCACCATGTCTCTACGCGTTTCGTCACGTTGCGTGACTTCCTCAGGAGTTGATTGGTTGATGTGTCATAGCCAGTTTTATAGGGCAAAGTCCACGTAAACACGGCGAAAAAAGCTCAAAGAAGACTGGAATCAGCTCTGCTGATTCAACACACAATCGAAAACGGCTAATAGTATGATATTATTGTTAGAAAAATGATATAATCAATACTAAAATCGCATAAAATGCACTGTGTGCTATACAAAACTAACAAAAACAAACCAGTATAAATATTAAAGGTGGATACATTAGTGATAAATATAAAAATAAACACTAGCAATAAAAATCGGTGTATATATAATACCCGTAAATATAGCATAAACTAATCTAATCATTAGATCTTCAGTGGTGATAGAAAATAAATGCACTGTGGTATACAGCTACTTGAAGTAAAATTTATAATATTTGCAGTCCACCTACAATCAATGAGAAGCATTGATTTAATTATTTTGTCGAGGGAGTTTATGATTTTTCGATTAACTGGGTCAAAGTTACAAGATTATACAAAAATTGTGACAAGTTTTAGAAGTAGATAAAAAGGAATCTGTACGTTGCTTTGTATAGGGTTCCTGAAAGATTACGGGTAGATTTGGAACAGATATTAGCACGCATTAAAGAACTGCATCCGTTATAATAAAAAACAAAGAGAATATCCACCCAAGTTAAACTTCGTATCTCTGACCAACATTGTGTATATTTGTCAAGAGTTGGAAAACTTCAGAAGAATGTCAAATATTGAAAAGACCCAGAGCTAGATATTTATCCTGATCCCCTTCACCCATGATGTGATCAATGAAAAGTGTATGACCTAGATCTATATACAGATGAGGCGCGATACAAGTTCCCCGTGCATCACGTGGTGGACCGCGGCTCAAGTGCGGCCAAGCACGATCACAGCCCAGCGCAGAGGTAATTTCCCTAGAATTTTTAACGTTGCTGCCTATATCTATACTGTATATATTTGTTTATTCTCTAATTAAGTTTACGTCAAACCACTTATTTTGCTTAGGGAGTGTACAAAATACATATTGGGTGTTATTCATTCAATTGAGATGGAGCCGATAGAGGCACTATGGCACACAAACTCCCATGGATGTCAATGGCAATTTCCACTCGATGGTGCCATTACAGATGAATTAATAACCCCCATTGTCCCATCTGTAACCCCAGGGGATGCTATGTACAATAATGGTTGTGTTACCACTTATATAGTAATATTCTTTGCAAGTACCTAAGCAACTGAAGGTTCACATATCAACAAAATAACACTGCTGTACTAAAACCATGACGACACAGCACTGGTTGTTCCAAGAACAGTCTGACATTGATTGACCTGCTAAATCTGAAAGGAATTTCAAGATTAACTAAACCCTAGTATCTCTGCCTATGAAAAGAATATGAAAACCAGAAACAGGCACTCAAAACATTAATATTTGACATTTCAGTTACTGTACCAAAGTAATCTTTATCAAGCCTTAATGAATAAGCACAAGCAAAGCTCCCTTCATTACACCTTCTTCAATGTTATGGTTAGAGGTCCAAGAAAAATCAAGGTCTTGGCAATTAAAGATTGAATGCGTAATTGAGAAGACTCCCACCCCCTCATTAAGAGGTCCTTGATGAAAATAAAATTTTACTTAAAAGAAGTTAAAGCAGACATGTTTTAAAGTCTGATTACATTTGTTTAAACAAAGACCATTTCATTGCTACATTTTCATTATACCGCTCAACCCCCTTATAACGCTTTTCTTGGGGTCCAAAGAATCACATCGCGCTATAAGCAGATCGCGTTAGAAATAATGTATAATTGTATGCATTGTACAAGAAAGTATTTAAGATATCAATAATCGTGTTAAGTATTCATAAATAAGAAAAGTGGGAGCCACGCTTGCATCGCGGTATAAGCAGATTCGCGTTGTAACGGATCGCCTTATAATGGGGTTGAGCTGTATATATGTTTTGGTAAACTAGGATTGTGCATGTAAAGGCAGGCTACAGATTAAAAAAACAATACATTATGAGGCAAAGTAATACATTTTACACCTACGGAAGGGAATGCCAAACCAGTTTACATTCTTGCACCCAATACAAAATCCTTAGAATAATTCAAGGAGAACAAGTTATTGTAAAAAGTATGCCCTCTAACAGCCAGGTATATTTTATGCATCATTCAGTGTTGAATGAACGTGACTTGTTGCTAAATGCTGGCCTTATATATGGTGAGAACGTATAGTAGAGGACTTGCTATACAGGTGTAGTGTGTTAGGATCGTGCAGTAAACTTCAATTTCAGGAAATATAACTTTCTTGCTTTTTTTTGAGAACATGAATATTTTCACAAAATCTGGACATACAAAAACAATAACTATACAAGACGAAGTATTTTATATAGTAAACCACAAAGTTTAATGACAGTTCCACAATATTAACTCACAAAAACATTACATTGAACAAATACTGTATAAAAGTAACCATATACAGGTTTAGTGAACACAACCATACTGTTGAAAATATTTACATCTTTCAGCATAAATGTTGAGGTTTCCATAGTATTTGTATAACTGGGCAATCGGTGTTTTAAAATAATAATAAAAAAATTTAAAAAAAAGAAAAGAATCGCCACAATATTTAAAATAAGTATTACATTTGGATAAAACGGATCTAAATAGAAATGTTTTTACAATTAAGAAACAGTTGAACTAGACACACTAAGTGGCAGTTAAAATAAAAAAAAAACATGTACATTACAGGAATATCCCGTTATCAGTTACACAATTGCCTCGATTAAAAATGTATCCTAACATTAAAACCATGCTTTTCAACTCAACTGAATTTACTTGCTAATTGGAAGTAAAAAAAGGATAAAATGCGGCGAATTCAGATTTCCCCAAATCTGCATTTCAAATCCACTTAACACGTTAGTAATATAGCTGAGACTTCCTATCCACACAAAAGGTTTACAGGTTTATTCTCAGTCGGCACACGAAATACGCGTCAAGAATGGAAATGTTGGATTCCGTGATGTTACGGCGCATCTCATGACATGACCAACTGAGTTCTATGACAACATTTTCACGTGCGTATTATAGCTCCTGGGAGATAGGCGATGGAGAGCAATATCCACCTTCACCTACATAAGGGACAATGCAGAAACTGGAGATGTACAGCTGTGGACTCCCGTTGTAAAATGTGCAGATGCTTAATACAGGTGTAGCTAAACTAAATTTACCTATAAGCTAGGAAAGCCACAGGCTTGTGACCACAGCGTTCCCCGGCAGCAGGCATCGATAGTGCCTAGGGACAGATACAAGGAATGAACCCTCTCCCACAGGAAGCCGTGGCTTTTACCTTCCCTGGAGCCTAGGGATGTTTGTTTTTTTTCTGCCGTGGCTCCAGGAATGCTAGATTTGCCTACATTTGTAGGCAACCTAAAAGGACTTTAATGATTTACTCTTAGGATAAAATGCAACCAGCAAAGGGATTGCTTAAGCATGAATCAGTACAAAAATATACATATTTCAAAAATGATCTTGCAGTTCTCAGCAGCCGAGTCAATATCTTACTTGTAGCTCAATTTCCTGTAGATGCTAAAAAGAAGAGCAGTATTTTAGAAATCTTTAATATCCCATAACTCTTCACAAATACAAAGAGATGAAAAAGACAAATACAGGGGGTCTCTAATGCTGTTACTTCTTCACCCCCCCCCCCCCATATCTGGCATTCACTAATCTACCAGGATCTATGGAGCATGTGGTTAACTTAATTTATCATAACTAGAATGTACACAACTTTCACGTTAACCCTTAAGAGAAGTTTCAACAGTTTATACATTGGCAGGTTCTACGTATTCTATTTTAATGTCGCGACTGGAGATAAAAATGTTACACAAATGAGCAAAACTGGTCAATTTGGGACTTCCGCCACAAACAAATAATTAGTGACATTTCCAAATATTCGCCACGCTTTACAAATGTATTATTTACTACAAGCTCTGGTGAGATGCCATCTTCAGCAAAATGTACGTGAAATTAGTTACTGTAAATACAATCTGTGCGGCACAGAGACAGAAATACACCACATGCCTAACTGGAGTCAGAGTTGGTAGTAATACTGTAGTATTTGTGTATGAATGGGAGTCTTCTGGGCTGCATATTTCCATAAGGGAAACAGTAAAAATCCTGATGAACATTAGGCCTCAGCCCCTAGGAGAGTGCAAGAGAACCTGCCACGCCCTGGCTACTTTTCCCCCACTTCACAACTGCCACTTCAATGTGAGGAGCGTAGGGGGGATGGAAACTGAATGCAGAACATGGATCTCAGTCTCGCGATCCCTCTGAGCTCAAGCACAGTGCTAGGACATGTCAGTAGGGACCACCACAACCTGTTAGAGCCACCAAGAGAACCATATGATACCTCTAGCACCGATTGACTATATATATATATATATATATATATATATATTATATATATATATATATATATATATGAACAGATGGCATTCTCGTGTATAAAAGTGATTGTAGGTGCTTGTCCCATAATAAGCAGATAGACAAAAGTATCCTCACCGGGCAGACTTTGTAGCAGGCTTTCCAGAAAGAACGAGACCGCACATCAGGCAACCTGAATTCCAAGATGTATTGCAGGTAAGTGGCACAAACACCCGACGTTTCGGTCCAGTTTGTAGGACCGAAACGTTGGGTGTTTGTACCACTTACCTGCAATACATCTTGGAATTCAGGTTGCCTGGTGTGTGGTCTCGTTATTTCTGGAAAGCCTGCTACAAAGTCTGCCCCATATAGTTACTGGAGTAATAATTATGATTCAACATTTAATTATTATTCAATTGAATTTATATAGTCACAATATAGTAAATATTGCTTTTGTGTGCGGTATGATGAACACATTTAGTAAGGTTAATACCCTGGTTAAGTTCTGCCTTGCGTCTGTGTCAAAAGCTTAGGTTCCAAGTGCAGGCCCATGTACTAAAATATATAAGGGAATGCCGGCTCTCTAATTCTTTATATGAAAATGACAGCTGGGGCGACCAAGACGGATCGCGTGTACTCAGATTTGCAATTCTAAGGACGTTCTCTCCAAAGGATCCATTAAAACCAGATTTAAATGGAGTTACCATGGGGTTGGTATGTCTTTACAACTACAGGCTAGCAAGAATTAAATGTTTTGTACAGTATGTGTTGGTGTACAAACCAATGTACGTGGTTGTTATAATGATATTCTACACATTTTTACATGTAACCAGTTGCAGATACATTAATTTCACCCACAAATTACATTTAATATGTATATATCTGAGGGGTTATCTGGAATATGATGGTGCTGGTTAAGTACTTGGAGAGACTTATGGAGTCTTTTATACTCTGATTAAAGTCGAAATAAATGAAAGTCCTCGATTTCAGGTCATAAATGTGTCCCCGGTCAAGGGAAAGTGATAAACAATCAAGACACTCCCCTACAGACTTGTAAAGGTATTTAGAGACCCGTTTTGTGGTTGATCCCTTTCATACACTCAAGCATCTACGTGACATTTATCAACATGGCTTTCTTTCTATTGTACTCTTTTTCCATAGGAGAAATTCTCTACCCGCAGATTAGTGAAGTGCTCAGGGACGAGAATGCGGTAAACACTCCCTAATTGGAATGCATGTTAAATGTGGTGAGAGATAATATAATGTGTACAGTTGCATTTATGCTTGTACTGTACTTCTTTTACATCTGACATTCAGCTCTCGTGACATGTTTTACAGGAACATTTATCACGACTCCATATATTAACCAAACTGTGATGGTAATAACAACAGCCAAACCAGGATTTGATACTAAACATTGTGCCTTTAAAAACAAAAAACAGAAACAATGCACATTTATGCTTTCAAACAAATAGTTAAGAAATGAAAAAACACATGGATTTTTACTGGCTGCTCAACAGCTAAATCAGGTTTCAAATTAAACTAAGGAGTACTGAAGAAAGCTTATGTTACTAAATCCTTTGTTCCATTTTTTAGAAGTTACCGTCATTTCACCATACCTGGTGTTGGTCCTTTGTACTCTTCTAGGTGAGCTCCAAGTATTGGGACCTCTTGGGCTCCAGCTGTATCCCCTCTGAGCCAAAGAACCTTGAAGCAGAATGAAAATTCATATACCGAGATTTGGTCATAGGAATGACAGGCTGTCGTAATTTACTTCTGTTGTAAACATGTTGTTTTCATTGGAATTAGACAGTCAATACACATTTGAAGTGAGATAATATCATAGGTAAGTTGGCAAGAGAAAACTGTGCTGTGATGAGTAACAAAATAATACCTATAACAGAAAACCTGCTGCACTGCACCTTCCTATATCGATGTTCTCTCTTGGTCATCATACCATAAATATGTCAGTATATCTACTCGTTCCATACTCAAAAATAATTCAAAACGTGTGTGAAGTCTGCTTCTCAACAGGTTAACTACAGATTTGACAATCAATTAGGTAAGATTGTTTTTCTCTGTACCTGTTCCCAAATCTCTGTCACCCAGAGTACACCAAATTATTGTAAAATGAACTTGCACTGCAAATTGATAATGAAATACATTGCTAAGTGTTCTAAACAACTTACCAGAGGCACTTGGACTCAGAGATAATGTACGATTTGAAAGAGCAGGATATTCATTCTGCAAATCAAATAGTTCTATATTATGCAAAGCACAGACTTATTATTTCTTACCTTAACTACTAAACATTGCTAATAAACATTATTTGAATTTAAACCGGTCACCAAAAGAACAGGAAATTTGGCATACTTTCTAGGAGCACGTGCCGTCCGACTTAAGAATGTAAACTGGCGATGCAATAAGGATTAAGCAATATAACATTGTCTCTTCAACTTTGTTAGCCCTTCACAGTTTAAAGTACAAAATTGAGACCACTGCAACATTAAAAAAAAAAAAAAAAGCTGTGTGTGCTGAGCACGCGCATAGTAAGTGAAACTTCTTTGACTTTTGTCACAGAAATTGTATTTGTGTTGGTGATGTTTTAATTAAAAATCAAAATACAATTTCAGTTACAAAACGCAAATAAATTTGACTTAGAATGCGCGTGCTCGGCACACATCCCATGTATTAGCTATTTGCACTAAGTGTGAATTCCTTGTGTGTATGTGTGTCAGTGTGTGTGTCAGTCAGTCAGTCAGTCAGTCAGTGTGTGTGTGTGTATGTCAGTCAGTCAGTCAGTGTGTGTGTCAGTCAGTGTGTGTGTGTGTGTCAGTCAGTGTGTGTGTATGTGTGTCAGTCAGTGTGTATGTGTAAGTCAGTGTGTGTGTCAGTCAGTGTTTGGGTGGGTCAGAGTGTGCGGGGGGGTGTGGGTGAGTCAGTCAGTGTGCGGGGAGAGGTGGGTGAGTCAGTCAGTGTGCGGGGAGGGGTGGGTCAGTCAGTCAGTGTGTGGGGAGGTGTGGGTGAGTCAGTCAGTGTGCGGGGAGGGGTGGGTCAGTCAGTCAGTGTGCGGGGAGGTGTGGGTGGGTCAGTCAGTCAGTGTGCGGGGAGGTGTGGGTGGGTCAGTCAGTCAGTGTGCGGGGAGGTGTGGGTGGGTCAGTCAGTCAGTGTGCGGGGAGGTGTGGGTGGGTCAGTCAGTCAGTGTGCGGGGAGGTGTGGGTGGGTCAGTCAGTCAGTGTGCGGGGAGGTGTGGGTGGGTCAGTCAGTCAGTGTGCGGGGAGGTGTGGGTGGGTCAGTCAGTCAGTGTGCGGGGAGGTGTGGGTGGGTCAGTCAGTCAGTGTGCGGGGAAGTGTGGGTGGGTGGGTCAGTCAGTCAGTGTGCGGGGAAGTGTGGGTGGGTGGGTCAGTCAGTCATTGTGCGTGGAGGTGTGTGTGGGTGGGTCAGTCAGACAGACAGTGTGCGGGGAGGTGTGGGTGGGTCAGTCAGTGAGTGTGCGGGGAGGTGTGGGTGGGTCAGTCAGTCAGTCAGTGTGCGGGGAGGTGTGGGTCAGTCAGTCAGTCAGTGTGCGGGGAGGTGTGGGTGGGTCAGTCAGTGTGTGGGGGGGTGGGTGGGTCAGTCAGTGTGTCAGTCAGTGTGTGGGGGGGGGTGGGTGGGTCAGTCAGTGTGTGGGGGGGGGTGGGTGGGTCAGTCAGTGTGTGGGGGGTTCAGTCAGTGTGTGGGGGGCGGGGGTGGGTGGGTCAGTCAGTGTGTGGGGGGGTGGGTGGGTCAGTCAGTGTGTGGGGGGGGTGGGTGGGTCAGTCAGTGTGTGGGGGGGTGGGTGAGTCAGTGTGTAGGGGGGTGGGTGGGTCAGTCAGTGTGTGTTCAGTCAGTGTGTGGGGGGGTGGGTGGGTCAGTCAGTGTGGGGGGGGGGTGGGTGGGTCAGTCAGTGTGTGGGGGGGGGGTGGGTGGGTCAGTCAGTGTGTGGGGGGGGTAGGTGGGTCAGTCAGTGTGTGGGGGGTGGGTGGGTCAGTCAGTGTGTGCGGGGAGGTGTGGGTGGGTCAGTCAGTCAGTGTGTGGGGAGGTGTGGGTGGGTCAGTCAGTCAGTGTGCGGGGAGGTGTGGGTGGGTCAGTCAGTCAGTGTGCGGGGAGGTGTGGGTGGGTCAGTCAGTCAGTGTGCGGGGAGGTGTGGGTGGGTCAGTCAGTCAGTGTGCGGGGAGGTGTGGGTGGGTCAGTCAGTCAGTGTGCGGGGAGGTGTGGGTGGGTCAGTCAGTCAGTGTGCGGGGAAGTGTGGGTGGGTGGGTCAGTCAGTCAGTGTGCGGGGAAGTGTGGGTGGGTGGGTCAGTCAGTCATTGTGCATGGAGGTGTGTGTGGGTGGGTCAGTCAGACAGACAGTGTGCGGGGAGGTGTGGGTGGGTCAGTCAGTCAGTGTGCGGGGAGGTGTGGGTGGGTCAGTCAGTCAGTCAGTGTGCGGGGAGGTGTGGGTGGGTCAGTCAGTGTGTGGGGGGGTGGGTGGGTCAGTCAGTGTGTGGGGGGGTGGGTGGGTCAGTCAGTGTGTGGGGGGGGGTGGGTGGCTCAGTCAGTGTGTGGGGGGGGTGGGTGGGTCAGTCAGTGTGTGGGGGGTTCAGTCAGTGTGTGGGGGGGGGTGGGTGGGTCAGTCAGTGTGTGGGGGGGTGGGTGGGTCAGTCAGTGTGTGGGGGGGGGGGTGGGTCAGTCAGTGTGTGGGGGGGTGGGTGAGTCAGTGTGTAGGGGGGTGGGTGGGTCAGTCAGTGTGTGGGGGGGTGGGTGGGTCAGTCAGTGTGTGGGGGGGGTGGGTGGGTCAGTCAGTGTGGGGGGGGGGGGGTTGGTGGGTCAGTCAGTGTGTGGGGGGGGGGGGGTGGGTCAGTCAGTGTGTGGGGGGGGGGGGGTGGGTCAGTCAGTGTGTGGGGGGGTGGGTGGGTCAGTAAGTGTGTGGGGGGGGGGGTGGGTGGGTCAGTCAGTGTGTGGGGGGGGTGGGTGCGTCAGTCAGTGTGTGGGGGGGGGTCAGTCAGTGTGTGGGGGGGGTGGGTGGGTCAGTCAGTGTGTGGGGGTGGGTGGGTCAGTCAGTGTGTGGGGGGGTGGGTGGGTCAGTCAGTGTGTGGGGGGGGGTGGGTCAGTCAGTGTGTGGGGGGGGTGGGTGGGTCAGTCAGTGTGTGGGTCAGTCACTGTGGGGGGGGGTGTGGGTGGGTCAGTCAGTGTGTGGGGGGGGGGGGGTGGGTCAGTCAGTGTGTGTCGGGGGGGGTGGGTTCAGTCAGTGTGTGTGTGGGGGGGGGGGGTCAGTCAGTGTGTGTGGGGGGGGGGGGGTCAGTCAGTGTGTGTGGGGGGGGGGGCGGGTGGGTCAGTCAGTGTGTGGGGGGGGTGGGTGGGTCAGTCAGTGTGTGGGGGGGGTGGGTGGGTCAGTCAGTGTGTGGGGGGGGGTCAGTCAGTGTGTGGGGGGGTGGGTGGGTCAGTCAGTGTGTGGGGGGGGGGTGGGGGGGTCAGTCAGTGACGGGGGGGGTGGGTGGGTCAGTCAGTGTGTGGGGGGGGTGTGGGGGTCAGTCAGTGTGTGGGGGGGGTGGGGGGGGTCAGTCAGTGTGTGTGGGGGGGGTCAGTCAGTGGGTGGGGTCAGTCAGTGTGTGGGGGAGGGGGTCAGTGAGTGTGTGGGGGTGTGTGTCAGTGTGTGTGTCAGTCAGTGTGTATGTGTGTGTGTGTATGTGAGTCAGTGTGTGTGTATGTGAGTCAGTATGTGTGTATGTGTCAGTGTGTATGTGTCAGTGTGTATGTATGTGTGTGTGTGTGTGTGTGTCCTGCCCCCCTTTCTCCTGACTCTCCCCAGCACACTTGTCCTCCCCCCAGCACACTTGTCCTCCCCCCAGCACCCTTATCCTTTCCCTGCACCCAGACCCTTTCAGCATTCCCCCCCCCCCCCCGTTCCTACCAGATCGCGGCACAGAGGAGATGGAGGCAGTGTCGGCGGGGGGAGAGGGAGAAGCGCGTCATCGTCAGCTGGAGCCAACTCGGAGGCTTCTGATGGTGCTGTGGGGGACGTGGGGGATGCAGCGCACTCATCACCCCCCTCCTCCCCCCCCCGTTTCCGGAGCAGTTCTATGCCTCGGCCGGGGCATGCACCGGGAGGAGAGGCCGCAGGAGATCAGTGCCTGCATAGAGCCCCGGGGAGCAGTGTGGGCTTCAGTGTCCCTGTGAGGAGAGTCATGGCGTCTCGAGCGTCGCCATGACTACCGGGCATGCGCAGCATATCAATGGGCGGGGAACGGGCGGGGAATCAGCGGCGCCGTCACAACTGCGCATGCGCGGCATGGCAGCGGCCGTTAGGAGCGCCGCATTTGTCACGATGTGTGGGGGGGGTGGGGCTGGGGGGGGGAGGGGGCTTAGGGGGGGGAGCGATTAGGAGCGGCGCCGGCGGCGATCTGATTTGTGGAGCGGGTGTGATGTCAGTGTTGGGGTCGGGCTGAGCCAGAACACAGCCCGGCCTCAACTGCCAGCACTGACGTCACATCCGTTTCATTTCTGTCTCCACAATTCTTTTTTGCCCCATCACGAATGAGGTGCCACTAAGGAAGTTTCACTTCAAAAAAAGTTTGCACTCACTATAATCAGTTTTTCTCAACAATCTTCTCAGGACAACTCAAATGTTAGGAATAACAAATTAATTACCAAGCATGTGTGCAATTATATTAAATATGAATGTGTGATGGATATAACCAGCCAATAGCCTAGCTAAGGTGCCCAAGTGAGAAGATTGAGAGAAAGTGTCGCAGACACACACAATTACAAGTTGCTATAAAACTACTTCAGAGCAATTTGCAGTCAGCTCTGAAGTGGGATCCAGCAGAACTTTCTAATGCACTAATTTGCACAGAACGATAGCCTACAAAGTGAAAAAAGATCCCAGCTCTGCAAGCTGAGGCAAAGAGACTAGTAACAGGCACTGGCATTCACGGACCGTTCTACTCCAAAAAGCTCAAATGGCTAAAATTCAACTAAAGCGTATTTTTGGAACAAAGGATCAGAGTTACAGTTTTGATTTGATTCAATAAGGTGGGTGGGGAGGGAGAGAACCCATACACTGCACTATATCCAGGAGGAAGATTAGAAAACAGACTTTGGCTTAGTCAGTATGCACTCTGTTCTAGAACCATAACAGTAAAATACATTTGCAAGACCAAAAAGGCAGATTGACTTACTGGATAATGACTAGAGTTGCCATTGTACGAGGCTTCGAAAACACTCTCAGTCATGCCAGTCCTTTCCCACTGGGGACACCGGTTTGCTATATAATAAGATTGTGGCTGCAATGCACCCGACATATGGCTTTCTGGTATACTTCTGTGCCTTTTAAGCTTTGAAAAAGACAGATCATCACTTGCTGCCCTTTTACGTCTGCTTGACACTGGTGAATTGATCAGAGCATTTACAGTTTCTGATACTTGCGTTTCTTGGCTAATTGCGTTTAGGATTCTTCGCCTGGGCAAAAACATCGGATGTGGATCCCCTAAAACTAGTTTCCTGTACACGGTTTTAAGTTCTGAACTGGTTTTAGCAGGACTTTTCACTATAGGAAATGTGGAAAAAGAATGCCTTCTTCTTATGGTGCCTTGAATCTCTTTGGGCCACATAATCAGCCCTACATGGTTAGAAGTCTGTGCTGGTGACTTTATCTCACAATTCTCCAGCTTCCTTTGATTCAGCAACGCCGCAGACAACAGTTTTGATGGCGATTCACCAACTTGATAGCTTTCTCTTGGACCCAATAATGAAGAACATGGAAGTACACATCTGGTAAACCATGCGTCACTTTTACGCAAACATTCTGGCCTTGATGCGATGCCGCTCTCATTACAGATTTCGTTAGTAAAAGTCTGGTCTGTGGGAAGGGTATGTGACAAAAAAGAAGCTTGCAGTAGATTCGGCTTTGCAACTTGAAGACTTTGTTCTGTGTAAGGATCTCTGGAGCACAAGCTCCTCTGCCCACGTTCAGCAATACCGGAATTGTTCAAATCGCTTGTATCTTCAGGTCTCCAAGGCATGTGGGAATTTGCCTCATAATTAACAGTGCAACACGCTTTCTCTTTCTTAGAAATTGGGCCCAGCAGCGACTTTGAAAGCCTGGATGTGGGAATCTCTCTTTTTACTCTGGTAAGATCTGTCTTGTGCTTGTTAGCGTACCAAACATTGCGTCTGTAGTATTGAAGTACATTAACGGCTGCCCATTTTTTGCTTTGGATTTCCATCAGTCTGCTGAAAAATTGTATCATATTCGGATAAAAGTCAGCAAGAGTGACATCCCCGAATTCAGAGAAATTAGAGTCGTTACAGTCCACAGATTCTGGCTTATCTGTTTCACTGTCCTCCCCTTCCGTAAAACAAAGTGTCTGCTTACATGCTCCTGCTGTACTATCCGACGCCAACTGTCTATTGTGTCTACCAATAAATCTTTTCAGTTGTGTGGCAATGGAGACTTTTAGAGGAGAAGCAAAAGAACGGGAAGCATTGGTACTTTTATGTTCAAGATATCCAAGAGAAATATCTTCTCTGTTACCTGGAAAATGAAAATTTATAACGTTATCAATTACATTTTAAAGATCTAAAAAAAGTCAATAATTGTTCAGCTTTAACACTGTGTATTTATTCTGCAGTTGTTTTTGTAACTGGATTGGACAAGTCCCATGACCTGCATTATTTTCAGCTCTGTGACCTCCTAGTTCCAGACATACCTTCGGTGAAGTTACCGCTGTGGAAGCAGGAGATTTAAATGGCCATGATTCCAGCTTCCTATTGGCCTGCGATTTGAACGGACATTTAATTTCCCTGGAGGCTTTATACCAGTAATTTGCACCAGCATATAGTAAGATTCAGCTCCGGGGAACTCCCCAAAACTAATAAAAACCAGCCGGGTTTGCCGCGAGATCTTTGATAGATGTACAATGTTCTGTTACGTATGCTGTAGAATAGGGGCTAGTGAATATATTCTGTCATGATGTAACAATGTGACAAAACATTGACATAATGCTAACTCAGATCACACAAGCTTTCCATCTGCAATGACACACCCTCTGTGAAGTGAAGTAATGCACCATTATAACAGTGACGTCACTTCCATTCACATAAATGAAAGTTAATGCACCATTGATTGTACAGTACAGCACATTGCTTCTCACCATAAAAGAGACCGCAGTTCCTAAACAACCAACTGGACAAGACAGATATCAGATTTTTCAGTGAATGGTTTCCAAATCAACCAATTTTGTCTACAAGGTCCTTGAGCAATCTACCAAACATTACTATACAGATGCAGCCTTGGTCGTATCAGGTAGAATAAACCCACTGAAAGCAGCCATGGTTTTTACGGTTCGTTCCCCGAGCCGCAGCGTTTTGCTTTTCTTCACACAGCTCTGGCGATAGTAATACTGGCTACATCTGTATCCAATACAAAGGCAGAGAATGGCGGGGGAGGGGGGCATTTTTTATTACCGTGTTTATTTTTCATTGGCGAAACTTTTACAGAAAAATATTTTTCTCCTGTGCGTTCAACCTACAAAAAAAAGAAAAGAAAAAGATAATAGATCACGTCCTAACTAAGGCCTCGTCCAGGCTCTTCGCTTGCGTGCTGAGGCGCAGGGAAAGCGTTGTCTTTCCCTGGCCTTGCGGTTGCTTGCCCTGCGCTCCGTCAGGGGGCGGGTCAGTTCCGTCACGGAGCTGGTCCGCCCTCATTGGGCGAACCGCTCACGTGACCGGCAAGCGCTTGATTTTTTTGGATTTTTAAAATTGGGTAAGACCTACGGTTCCGCGCGCTTGCGGAAGCGTAAGCGAGCCCCTACTGAAGCCGCTCTAATTGCGACTGTAGGGGCTCAGTGCTGAACGGGAGCGCGCGTCAGCATGCTTCAGCAAGCAAGTGCTTACCATGGACGAGGCCTAAAGGTGTAATTAGCAGTGACATCTACAAGTCATACTCTACATTTTACTTGCCAATTTCCTATCAAATGGCAGAAAAGCCAATTGGCTACAGATCATAGAATTTACTTAGTAAAAAGTCATTTATTTATAAAGAGATAATATTTAGCAGCGCAGTACAACGGGCTGTGAAAGACCATAACAATAAAATGACATTAACAGACAATAAGCAAGGAGGGCCTTGCTCAAAGGATACAGTCCAAAACGTGAGGGCGTGCAAGTTACAGTGGGGAAGAAAAAAGGAAGGGTGTGTGCCGAGCATGCGCGTTCTAAGTGAAACTTCTTTGTGTTTTGTCACTGACATTGTATTTTGATTGTTATGATTTTGATTGAATTAAAGACTTGAGTATAATTTTTTTTCCTGCAGAAATTTCCATAATACCAGTTGGAAAAGATGATACAATTGACTTATGATAACTAAAGTAAGATATACAGGTAAACCCCGTTATAGCGCGACCCGTTATAACGCGGTTTTCACGTGGCTCCCGTTTAAAAATAAATAAATATATAAATCAAAAAATTTTTTTACATGTTTTTTTGCACACTGCACGCTTCACACTGCACACACTGCACACACACTCTCACTGCACACACACACACTCTCACTGCACACACACACTCACTGCACACACACTCTCACTGCACCACTGCACACACTCACAGGACACTACATACTCACAGGACACTGCACACACTGACTGCACACTGCACACACACTGCACACACTCACAGGACACTGCACACACTCACAGGACACTGCACACTGCACACACTCACAGGACACTGCACACACTCACAGGACACTGCACACACTCACAGGACACTGCACACACTCACAGGATACTGCACACTGCACACACATTCACAGGACACTGCACACACACTCACAGGACACTGCACAGCACACACACTCACAGGACACTGCACAGCACACACACTGACAGGACACTGCACAGTACACACACTCACAGGACACTGCACAGCACACACACTCACAGGACACACACACTCTCTCCCTCTCCCCCCCCCCCCCCCCACACACAGGATAGAATGTCTGTGGTGTAGAGCAGGAGAAGCTATCAGGAACACAGACACACAGACACACAGCTCTCTTTCTAGACAGGGCAGGCTCCCCTGGCGTCCCTGAAAAGTTTGCGAGTGAGAGCAGGAGAAGCTGCTGTGCGGGTGATCAGTGGACATGTGAGTAAAATTGCCATGGAGAGAAGGCTGCAGCCCTGAGCCTCGCACTCTCCAAGCACTGCCTGCAGCTCTCTGACTGCTGGGGAGGAGGGAGGAGTAGCACAGTGCAGCACAGTGCGATGATGCGATCCCAGCTCTCCCCCCTCTGTAGACACGGAACCCCGGGCGCGGCGGCCATTTTTAAATTTGTTTAATTAATTAATTAATTTAATTAGCGCGACCCCGTTTGTAGCGCGGTCGGATCGGGTGGTCCCCGAGGACCGCGCTATAACGGGGTTTACCTGTATACATAATTTGGATTTTAAAGTATCTAAATGCCGATACTTTCAAAAGTCTTTCATTCAATCAAAATCATAAAAATCAAAATACAAATCAGTGACAAAACAAAGAAGTTTCACTTCGAACGCGCGTGATCGGCACACACTTTTTTTTTAAAACTCACTTCTATATTTTGCTTTCATTCAGGATTACCCATGTTGTCCTTAGTTACAGTATGTGATACATTTGTATTTTATTTATTATTCATCCTCATGCTTGTGTTGCTGGTTCTTTTCATTCATAAATTTTCAACACACATACTAAGTTTTTTTTTTCAATTATCCTTAGACCAGAAGTGTTTGTTTATTTAGACAGTTGCATACATTGTATTGTATTGTATTGTATTGTATGTCTTTATTTATATAGCGCCATTAGTGTACATAGCGCTTCACAGTAGTAATACATGTGGTAATCAAATAAATAACAGATAATATAAATAACAGATCATGGGAATAAGTGCTTTAGACATAAAAGTAACATTTCGGAAGAGGAGTCCCTGCCCTGAGGAGCTTGCATTCTAATTGGTAGGTAGGGAGAACGTACACAGACAGTAGGAGGGAGTTCTGGTAAGTGCGTCTGCAGGGGGCCAATCTTTATGTATCCTGTGTTCAGAATATCCACAGTGCTATTCATATGCTTCTTTAAGTAAGTGTGTCTTAAGGTGGGTCTTAAAGGTGGATAGAGAGGGTGCTAGTCGGGTACTGAGGGGAAGGGCATTCCAGAGGTGTGGGGCAGTCAGTGAAAAAGGTTTAAGGCGGGAGAGGGCTTTAGATACAAAGGGGGTAGAAAGTAGACATCCTTGAGCAGAACGCAAGAGTCAGGATGGTGCATAGCGAGAAATTAGGGCTGAGATGTAAGGAGGAGCAGAAAAGTGTAAAGCTTTAAAAGTGAGGAGAAGAATGGAGTGTGAGATGCGGGATTTGATCGGAAGCCAGGAGAGGGATTTCATGAGGGGAGATGCTGAGACAGATCTAGGAAAGAGTAGAGTGATTCTGGCAGCAGCATTTAGGATAGATTGTAGGGGAGACAGGTGAGAGGCAGGAAGGCCAGACAGCAGGAGGTTACAGTAATCAAGACGGGAGAGAATGAGGGCCTGAGTCAGAGTTTTAGCAGTCGAACAACAGAGGAAAGGGCGTATCTTAGTTATATTGCGGAGGAAAAAGCGACAAGTTTTAGAAATGTTTTGAATGTGAGGGGCGAATGTGAGAGAGAAGTCGAGTGTGACCCCTAGGCAGCGTGCTTGGGCTACTGGGTGAATGATTGTAGTTCCAACAGTAATGTGGAAGGAGGTAGTAGGGCCAGGTTTGGGAGGAAGTATGAGGAGCTCTGTTTTAGCCATGTTGAGTTTAAGGCGTCGGAGGGCCATCCAGGATGATATAGCAGAGAGACATTCAGAAACTTTGGTTTGTACAGCAGGTGTAAGGTCAGGTGTTGAAAAGTATATTTGTGTGTCGTCGGCAAAGAGGTGATAATTAAACCCAAAAGATGTTATTAGGTCACCTATAGAGAGTGTGTACAGAGAAAAGAGAAGAGGTCCCAGGACAGAGCCCTGGGGTACCCCCAAAGAGAGATCAAAAGAGGAGGAGGAGGTGTTAGCAGAAGAGACACTAAAAGTACGATGGGAGAGGTAGGATGAGATCCATGATAGAGCTTTGTTCCGAATACCTAGAGTATGGAGAATGTGGAGGAGAAGAGGGTGGTCCACGGTGTCAAATGCTGCAGAGAGGTCGAGTAATATGAGCAGAGTGTAATGACCTCTGTCTTTGGCAGCATGGAGGTCGTCAGTTATTTTGGTGAGGGCTGTTTCGGTGGAGTGAGCAGTGCGGAAGCCAGATTGTAGAGGGTCTAGGAGAGAATAGGTGTTGAGAAAATGGAGCAAGCGAGAGAATACAAGACGTTCAAGTAGTTTAGAGGCAAAAGGCAGGAGGGAGACAGGTCGATAGTTAGAAAGACAGGTAGGGTCAAGCTTGCTGTTTTTGAGTAATGGTATGACTGTTGCATGTTTGAAGGAGGATGGAAAGGTTCCAGAGCAGAGGGAGGAGTTAAAAATGTGTGTAAGCGTAGGGATTATAGTAGGAGCTAGAGGTTTTAGGAGATGGGAGGGAATGGGGTCAAGAGGGCAAGTGGTAGAGGGAGAAGAGGAGATCAACAGCGACACATCCTCCTCTGAGACAGTGGAAAAAGACTCAAGGAAGGCAGGAGGAGAGTTAGGAAGAGGTGTAGGATGGGGGGAAGAAACAGAGGGGATGTTCTGCCGTATGGATTCCACCTTTTCCTTAAAATAGTCAGCAAAGTCCTGAGCGGAGATGGAAGAAGGAGAGGCAGCTGAGGGTGGTTTGAGTAGAGTATCAAAGACAGAGAACAGTCGGCGTGGGTTAGACTTGTGCATGTTGATTAGTGCAGAAAAGTAGGCTTGTTTAGCTTGCGAGAGGGCAGAGTTGAAACAGGATAGCATAAATTTGTAGTGAAGGAAGTCTGCGAGAGTGTGAGACTTCCTCCAGAGGCGTTCAGAGGAACGAGTGGAGGAACGCAGCATGCGCGTGTGGGAATTTAGCCAGGGTCTAGGGTTAGAAGGGCGAGGGCGGCAGAGAGAAAGCGGGGCATGTAGATCAAGAGACGAGGACAAGACAGAGTTGTACTTTCTTTCATACATACAATGAATTTAACAGATGGGTGTGTAATATCAATTGTTACTTCTTTATAAGCTCATGTTCTGCTCATTTAGAGGGCTATTGAATCACCTTTGATGAAGCGAGAATTTACCTCACAAAATGTGCCAGGTGTGCCATAAATAGTGGGAACACCATAGCAACGTTTCCCAACATCCAGCACATGTGCAAGCAGCTCTGGCTGTTTCTGCACATGCGTGAAAATGGGAAACCTCTTCTATGCATGCGTGAGGGTGGACGGCCGTTTACACGCATGCACAAGCGGCTCTGGTCGTTTCTGCGAATGCGGTGCTGGCCTCTGTTAGTTGTTTCTGCGCATGCACGATAATGGAAAAGTTCTTCAGCACATGCGCGAATGCCATCAGGCGTTTGTACGCATGTGGATGCAACTTTTGCCGCTTCTGCGCATGCACTCTGACTGCTCCTGCACAAGCGGTTCTGATGTCACCTGCGCATGCGGCGACCACTTCTGTGTATGCGCGGTGCAGCACCAGCAAATTACGTCACTTCCGTTACACATTTTCGCCTCCGTGAAGGAGATTTTGTCCTATGAGAATTTACTAGGTGCCATTAAAGTTTCACTTCAAAAGATGGGTGTGGTTGTAAAGACTACTATGAATCTAGCACAGGGGTGGGCAACTCCAGTCCTCAAGGGCCACCAACAGGTCTGGTATTAATGATATTCCTGCGTCAGCACAGGTGGCTCAGTCAAAAACTGCCACCTGCGCTGAAGCAGGGATATCCTTAATACCGGACCTGTTGGTGGCCCATGAGGATTGGAGTTGCCCACCCCTGAGCTAATGTGTGTTGCAGTAGAGGCAGGAATAAGCAGAGTAACATAACAGGAGGATGTTGAAAACCATTCTTCGAAGGAAGGCGTTTTTCAGACACCTTATGTGAAGGGTAAGGCAAATTTGATGTTCCAGGGTAGGTAGAAAATGTTTGGACCCGGCAGAGGTTTTGGATGCAAGTTGAGGAATAGGAGACTAAAAAGTGAGATATCATGGAAAATGTGTGTGTGGAAGAGTTGTTTGGAGAGAACTTGCAATGTGTACAGAGCAGTGGTTCTAAAATGTAAGATTCAAAAATATATACTTACGGCCAATGTTTTAGGAATTGCTCTTTCATTGAAGTGAACAATAATATCTACATCTGCAACATATTTTTTCCCAAGCTTCAGATCTGAAAAATGCACTAAAGGAGCATGATCCTGTTAAAAATATATATATATATATATATATAAAAAATATATATATATATATATATATATATATATATATATATCACTATATATAGTATAGAATAGATCATGAAGCATATTTATATAATTTTTAAAAAAAAAAGGGAAGAAGGGGAGGATTCAGCACCCACCTTCCGATTTCATTTTGGACAGACCATACTGTGCAGTGATATTTTGTGGATACCTCCCACGGGAAAATAGACCTTTAACTTGATCCAAAAAGTATGGGGTGTCACATAAATGGAATGATTTACTTAAATCTGCAGTTCAGGCTGCCGTTTTTTTTTAATGTATTTATTTTTTCATTTAATATGTGCATCAATAAAATCTGCACACTGACAAGTGATTAGCTAAGCTGCAGATCGATTGTTTCTCCTGTAATTAATCGCTGAAGATTTGGTTTTGGGGGTTCTTTACATCACCATTAGGGCAGCAGAAGATTCCCCAAGATGCAAAGTTCTGTGGGAAAGATCATGTGACCAGGCAGCCACTAGATACAATTGGTGTACTGCTAGAGAGGGCAAAAGGGGTATGCCAGAGCGTTTCAGAAGAGGAAGTGTGTGTGACTTTGTAAATGGTTGCTATAGAAACAAAAATGCTTGTTACATTATAATACATTAAAAATGTCTTTAAAAAATTGTTAAAAAAAAAAAAGGGCTACAAGTATTTTCTCATTGTACAGAACTGATTTATTAAAACAAACATACACGTAGGATATTGCTTGAACTGCAGCTTTAAACCCGTCCCCTGAGCTAAAATCTCACTTCTTTGTATTAACTAATTGCAACAACAAAATTGAAACAGAAAAAAAGCCCGTCTCTCAAAAACGAATTTTAAATAAATGGTTACATTGCGCAAACGTGGGAAATTCTGGTGGTCAGTTTGCCTCCAAACTGAAGATGGACTTCCTGTTTTTGTAAGCAACACATTCCACATCGGACAAAATAGCCACCATCCCTGGTTCAAATCCAAGCCTAAGGCTGGGTCCATAGAAGGGGAAGCAGGGCTGGACCGCGCTGACGCTGAGGCTCGCCTGCTGAAATCTGCGCGATTTC